>NC_090248.1:39975317-40120317 GCF_037325665.1 Littorina saxatilis
GAATAAAGGCCGCGAAAGGTGAACATTCGCCTAACAGGCTTGAGGTTTGCTGGTCGATGTGAATGCGTGATTATATTGTGTAAAAAAATTCCATCTCACACGGCATAAAGCGCTTTGAACTTCGGATAAGGCGCTATATAAATAAAGAGAATAATAAAAAAAATAATAAAAAAAAAATGTACAATAGGAAACTCTGTTAGAATTCCTGAATTCGCGTGCAGTATGTCGTTATTACAAGTAATTTATTTTAGCTGTGTTTTCTTTCATTTAGTTATTGATATAAAACTTTTCTTAAATTAAAAGTGCAAACCATACTCAACATTTTTAAGAAATACCAAAACAGCTCAAATAACATCAAATTCTACCGATGTCACTAAGCATCACGTGACTATCAGCGAGATCGGCGAAACGCTTACAGGAACTCCCACCTGTGGGATTTCCTGTAGAGAAAGGGAGAATGTACGTTCTGGCTCACCGATTCCGACAGACCCTAAATATTAACGCAAAATAGGCTTCTGGACTAAACTTTTACTAAAATGAAACATGCGACAAAATCAGAAAAATACTGCATAAATCCATACAAAAAAAATACAGTAAAGTAAGGTTGTTTTGAACCAATGCCGGGTCTGTCGGAATCAGTAACCCAGAACGTACATTCTCCCTTTCTCTCTGTGCAACGCTAAATTTAGTTTTCCATTGAAATATTAACTAGTTGCAGCCAGCGTGCGTATTGATCCAATCTGCCATAACTACCGTATTGATCTGGTAAAAACAAACAGCAAGCCTGTCTTCTATATTCCTCCAATGGCAAGACAAGATTAAATCATGTGATAGCAACAGTTACGTCACGTCCGCCCAACACTTGGTATTGATTGTAACATAGCCTGGTGATTTTGTCATTTCATTCCGGACTCGCCTGCCGTGCGGTTGTGTTTTCTGTGAGAGAGTGTTTTTACTGTCACTATATTTGCTAAATATTTATGTCTCAAGATAGCATTTCTGAAGAATTAGAGAGAGAAATTCTTGAATCACAAGTTGCTCATCAAAATCTATTAGATTTTTCAACACAGTCATCAACTTTAATTTTACATTCACCAACTATGGATATACCGGAATCATTGAGTGAATGGAATTCTGAGCAGTTTTTAACTATTGAAGAGCACCTCAGTTACCTCAACAATTTTGTTGAAGTATTATCGCAAATGAAAAATGAAGGGCCATCTCCGAGTGGAGAAACTACCTAAATTTCCTTCACGCCCAAAACGGAAACTTTCAGATTTGTATGGAGGAAAACCAAAGAAAAAACAAAACAACAATGACGTTCAATGAACTCCACGAATATTTAAAGTCAAAAATTGTTGATGTAAGCATGAAGTTAGGAAGGAAGTGTTCTTTTTTAATCCGGAAGATATCACATCATCAGCAAGTGCCATTGAAAAGTTAGTTGAGGGATATAGACACATACAAAGACAGGAGGCAACTTCAATGGGCTTCAATTTGCAATATGGAATGGTTCTAGAAACGCATTTAGTTTTATGAAGCAGAACAAGGCATTCATAATGAGACCTGGGATGGTGGTTGGAAAGAACGTTAAAATTTCTTCTACGTATGCACGGAGATTGAGGGAGATTGCCCGTTTACTATTTCCATACAGAGCCAAATTCAGCACAGTTGGGATGTCTTTTTATGAAGTCTTCACATGAGAAAAGAACTCAAAAACATGTTTGAAAAGAATGAGGATATCAGGCTTTATTGGGCTGAGAAAGTGACGTCAATGGTTCCAAATATGCATCAACAGCAATCACAAGAGTAGGAAAAAAGAGTTTAGAGCTAACACTGCAATCAGTCACGCAAACTGCCAGTTGCGCCAAAATAGGTTAACACCCTGCTTCGCTTCGCTTCGCTTCGCTTCGCTTCAAAGGCTGCCTTCGGGCGGCCGCCGAGTGCACTTTATGCAAATGACTTGTTTATTGATTCAAGCTTTGACAAGTGTACTTGGTGGCTGCTTTGAAACTCAACAAAGCCTTCTCCCCCTTTCACAAACACTTCCCAAACGCAAGCAACTTCCTCTCCCCGCTGCAGTCAAAACAAAGCTGTCATAGCGGGTTTTCCCGATTGACAAAAATTCTTATTACACACTCAGACTATTTGGAGTCGCGTTTGTTCTCCAGTGTCCAATTGCATAAGAATATTCTGGTGATGAATAAACGCGCTTTGTGTCATTAGCATCTAAAGATTTCTTGTTTACAATAGTTGTGTTGATCTGATGAAGCGCGGAACTGATCTTAGGGTTGTCATGGTGAAACACTCGCTTCTGAAACAGTGCTTCCTTGTAGTTATCATGCGATATGCTCGACTTTACAACCTGTTTGCTTACACCCTTTGCTTTTTTAACCACCCCTTTCTCACTTGCAACACTGTACATCTTTGCACGCAATCCAACATACTCCTTAATTATCTTCCCATTCATTTCATCTTTCATCTTTCCAATAACCTTCTTGTTAACATTTGAGTGCAATGGTGATTCTTTAGGGTAGTCGCAAGTGTCATAAAAAGAATCTTTTCCTTTTACTGCAGGACTTTCAGCTTCTAGATCTTTGTAAATGTCATCCGCTGGAATGTCAAGTAAGAATGAATCTGTGTCTGTGTAAAGTACTCTCGATTTGGGATATCTTGGTTTCAAATAATCATACAAAAACTCAAGCATCAACAGTTTTGACAACTCTAGCACAGTAAAGCCTATGAATACTGGTTTGTCAAGCTTGACTACAAGTTTTTTTCATTAAGATACCATACAGCTGTTCATGAAAGTATTTAAAGTCTTGATACTGTGGTTTGGATGTCAGCTTGATGGCCTCATTTTCTCTTGTAACAAGTCTAACATCCTTTCTCTTGTGTGGGTTTTCCATTGTCTTACCAAAGCAACTGTTGTTCATCAGTTTAAAAAAGTCTTTCTCTGATGCATCAGCGGCTTTGGTTCTCAGTTCTGTGTTTTTCATGATGTAAGGTTTCATAAACTGTTCTTGATCAAATAAAATTATACGATGAACAGCCTTCAAAATTAATCCATGTCTAATGTAAAACTGTAACAGTCTGTAGTGACACACATACTTCTTTTTGTGAAACAGATTGGGCACCAGCTTTGGAGGTTCTCTTGGGTTTACTTTTAACCTCTCAGCCGCTAAAGGATAATCATTATGTAGATCATGAAGTGATAGTGGATAGTCTAAGTCAACTTCTAGTATCCATCCCTTTCGACTGTCTGGGCCTGCTTTTAATATTGTCAGCACAACACATTGTGAAAATGGTCCTGAATAGATCTTAAAGTTCCGAAGTGGAAGCGTCTGACACATTGCCCAACCATACAAATTGTTTGCATCTAGATACATGATGTAATTAGAAGGTTTCATAGGATCAAAGTCGTCCAAGTATTTGTTGTTGGCTTTGCAGTAATTGTGTGAAGCCATACTGATTCCTCCACGTAGTCCATTTTCAATCATCTGAAGTGTAGGAAGATCTGATAGCAAGTCAATCTTTACTCCTGTAAATCTAAGAAATGCATCCCAGCTCATGCCTGGTGCAGATATGTAATGTGAAGGATCTAGATTGTAGTGCTTCATACATGTTCTTCTGTAATTCTCAAATATATCTGCAAGTAAACAAACATCAGCCAACAAATATTGATCATGATAATCACCCATTGTATTACATCCTAATTTATTCCATGCAGTCTTAGCGTGTTCATAGTCTTCGTCACTTATACCTTTACCCTTCAGCCGTGAGAAGTAAGCATCCTTTGGTGGTAACTCATCTTCATCAAACCTCTCCCACGAATCCATGTATTCATATGGATAGACTCCCTTTCTAACTAAGTCACTGTCAAAGTACTTACATGTGATTGGGAAAGCAGTTAGTGATGAAGATAAAGACTCAAGTGTTCCCATCAGATGTTGAGCAGAATCGTAGAAGTGTAAACTATTCAGAGTAAAGGCCATGTACTTTTCTGAAGACTGCGCAATGCATCTTGCTTTGTATTCATCAGTTACTGCCTGCATGATCAGATGTGAATCATAACCGCGCAAGTTATGGAAGAAGATTGGAAGCTTCCAAGTCTTAGGATCAAACTTTAATTGTAGATTACATTTGCTGTGTGCTGCTCCTCGGAACTGCCCACTTACATGATCATGATCTCTTACTATTGGATTGTCTGTGTTTGGTGTTAGACTTTGTTCGCATATCCAACACTGTGTGGTAGAGTTAAACTGTTCTTGGTCTTCAGGTTTCATAACAATGTCTGAAAGATTCAGTTGTTTGGAGCAGTCATTTCGCACTTGGTTCATTTGCTGTAAGAAGTTCTTTGCTGCATTAGGTCCTCTGTACAATTGCGGTTTAGAATGTTTACCATCTGAACTAACAACAATAAATGCATATGAACAGACTTGATGATTACTTAGAGTTACTGTTTTAGGTAGGTCTTTTGGTAAAGGTCCTTCATATGGCACAATGATAGATTCAAAGTCAGCATAAACAACATAAGGACTTTTCTGTAGTTTGCATACATTCTTAAAATACACTTTGCTGTCTGGCGGCGGTGTTGTTAACTTCACAACCGCATCATCAACGCTCTTACAATGTTGCTTGTGTATAAGTGCTGCATGAATTGATGGAATACGCAAGAGACATCGCCTACAAAAGTCTTGTTTACTATTGTGATTGCTTGTGCTCGCCATCAGTCTACTCATTGTACGAATCAAAGTGTAATGATATTTTACACCATCAGTCATTAGTAACATGTCAACATGGTTAGTATCACAATCACCAATCGTTGGTGAGTTCTTTGATATTCTGACTGGTTTCAGTTCATCTTCCTCATCCCACGTGTAAACATTTACGGTGATGGGTTTGTTTTGCTGTTCAAATTTGTCAATGCTTGTAATGCTGACAGGAAATTCAATACCAGTAAAGTTTAGTTTATTTCTGTATGCATGATAGTTCGACACTCTTTCTGCATTTTTCTTTACACTGTACAGTCTTGCCAGAACACACCACATAAAACATTTGTCATCATCATTCTTTATGTTCAGCACAGCACGTTTTTTGACAAGAGCAGGAGGTAAAGGTATGTAACTTCTACCTCTGATGGGGGCAAATTTACTTAGCTTCAATTCTATTTTTAGAATTTCACCTTCTGACCATCCGGATCCTTTCATCTTTGCATCCTCTGCAGCTTGCTCAAACCGTTTCATCATTTCATCTGCCCAGTTTCCATTCAATTCTGCCATAGAATTAAGTGCTAGTTGTCTGGTTGAAACATGAACTTCTAGCACCTCATCACTGACTGTTTTGTATTTTATTAAACTGACTATCTGCACTTTTACTGGAGGTTCAATCAACAAATTGTTTGGAATTTGTTCAATGGCGTCTTGCACACTGGACTGCACATTTTGAGGATCCGTTACTTGTAATTCAACGGTGTCAAATACTGTCGATAAAGATTCTAATACAGAGTCTTCCATCGCTGTGAGTTTGATTTTATAACTCAAAATAAAAATATAAATTAAAAAAATGAAGTTGCTTAGAATTCTTTCTCAGAGCTTCCATTTTTTGTTAACACTATAAAATCTGAAATAAAAAATCATTTAACATTTGTACCACGTGGAACTAATTGTAATTCCTCTTTTACAAAGGCTCTTTGCGGTGCTGGTTCTCTCAAGTAATATATAGGTGGATTTGTCTCTACTACTCTCTTGATTTCATGAATGTCAATACTCCAGATTGGATCCGTTGCACGCTTCCTGCTGTCACCCTCAGCTTCACCGGGTGCATATAAATATCTGACTTTCTGATTGAAAGGTAGTAATGCCACTGGTGTTGTTGACTTTGGAGCAACAGGTATTGTTTTCTGTTTGATTGCATCAACTGGTCTTAACCCTGTAGCTTTAAATACCTCCAGATTCATTGCTCTAAGTACTGATGGTAATCTTTTGACCCATTCAGTGTTACGCAATTTACTTTCTGTGTCCAAAAATTCCTGATGGTACTGATATGAAAACAGTTTTTCTGCCAACTGTTTGTTAAAGCTCTCAACAATAGCCTGTGACCTGTGGTTTCCTGGAATACCTCTCTTCACTGTAACATGATGTTTTAACAGAAGCTGGTTGACAGCTCCTTTAAACTCCTTACCATCATCGCACTGAATCATTCTGGGATACTTTAGTGGTCCACGTCTGTAAATTTCTTGCAGGGCAACAGCTGTAGCTATAGCACTTTTCTCTGTCAACGGTTCAGCATCTTTGTATCTTGTTGCAACATCAACTACAGTCAGTGCATACTTATACTTCTTCCTTCTGACTGTGTCATGCGGTAAATACAGCAGGTCTATTTGATGAGTGTCATTCGGTTTAATGTTAACAAAGTGTGGTCGTGTAATTTTTCTTGGTGCAGGTAAATAGATCTGCCAAACTGCCTGCTTTGACAACCATTTCTTTGCTATATCTTGAGAAACACCTGCTGCGTCACTGAGCTTGTCAATAGCAGTTCTTCCTTTCCAGTATCCTTTTGGGGAATAATATATTTTAGATAACAAAGCATCACTCATGGTTTTTTAAATGACAGAATATTAAGATTTGACAGCACGCGCAATAAAGTAAACAACAGCCATACCAATAACAATGAAAACAATCTCGCCCACCTTCTGCTCTTCTGAAGGCTGATAAAAGTCACCCAGTTTTGGAGGAGCACTTGTCTTCATTTTCTTTCCAGTTACAAGATAGTATTCTTGAATGGCTGCATCAACATTGGCAAAGGTTTTGTTTGCATGTCCTTGCTGCCTGAGCTTATCATTCATAAAGTCTAACTGCGCAATTCGTTTCTTCTCGTATTCATCCTGTGCTTTCGCCAGTTGTTCCATGGCTTTGTTGTGCCTTTCCCTCTCTTCACCATTTTGCAGTTTAGAAAACAAATAGTTGCTGCCAGAAAATGCAAGCGCATTTACAATCGCACCTCCCACCACCATAACCAAGCTAGCCATTTTATTGTCTTACATGTTTATATTTTCTGGAATAATTCCTTGCTTCACCAGGAAGTCTTTTGTTGCAAAGGAAGCTGTCACAACACCAATTAGTTTAGCACCGTCTTCGAAGTCTAACTTTCCCAAGTCGGCTGGTTTCATTCTGAGGAGACTTTTACCCAGCATTGTGTAACCTACACTCAAGCCTCCAATCACTGCAGCGTGATAAACTAGATTAACTATTGTCTTTTCAGAACTCATTTTTATGTTATCAAAATTAAAATATTAAAATTATTCCATATGAAATGAATCCACTGCAGGTACTACTGTGGGCTTTTTTATTGTTTGTACTGCTTTGTTTGTTGGTTTTGGTGTTTCTGATTTTGGTGTTTCTGATTTTGGTGTTTCTGACACTTTATATTTGCCTTGCCAAAGTTTGTAAAGCAAGTATCCACCTCCTCCAACAACAGCTGCTACAGCTACTTTTCTGTATGATAGAAATGAAGATTTTAATTCTTGATCAGTTTGTGTGACCTTAGTCACTTCAGGAATGTTTGGTGTCTGCTCAACTTCAGACATAATGTTCTGCTTTGCCTTTTGATTTAACTTTTTTTGTCTGTTCCATTCGGCTAGTTTTTTTCCTGCTTCTACTCTACCAGGTTTCTTTGTCACTGTGTTCACTTCTGGTATTTTCGTCTGCTCCACTGTCTGCTTCAACTGATCTGTCATCTTTTTTATTCTGAAAATTAATGTGTTTGAAAGTAATTAATCCAGCAACAAATGGTACTAATAAAGCACCAAATCGATAATACAGGCCACAGGCAAGAGATTCGAGGGACTTGGAAACAACAGGGTCATGAGTTAGATCATGTGTTAAGTCTTCCTCCGAGTCGAGAGGTGTAAAATGTCCAAAAATCTTTGTGTACAAACCTATAACAGTCTGTCCAATACTTCTAACCATCTTAGAACCAAGCACTGATTCATACCGTCCATGATACTTTTCTATATCTTCTGAGGAAAGATGTTGTACTTCTTCCACAGTTAACTGCTGCCCAAGGTAGTGTTTTGTTTTTCCACAAACAGCAAGTGAATACAATCTTTCTTTTTTATCAGGTATAGTCCTACTGTCACAGATTTCAATATCTGTAGCAGTCTGCATCAGCAATTCATCACAGTTCATTTTATTTTGATGCAGAATAAAATTAAAATCTAGTAATTAAACTTGAGTAAGAACTTAGGTAGGAACTTAACAAGAACTTAGGTAGGAACTTAACAAGAACTTGAGTAAGAACTTAGGTAGGAACTTAACAAGAACTTGAGTAAGAACTTGACAAGAACTTGTGTAAGAACTTGAGTAAGAACTTGACAAGAACTTAGTAAAAACTTGAGTAAGAACTTGAGTAAAAACTTGAGTAAGAACTTGAGTAAGAACTTGGTAAGAACTTAGCAAGGATTTCTACAAACATACATACTGAACTGGTTGATCAGTTTTTAAAACCAGTTTCGAGTGCTTAGAAGATTTCAGATTATTCTTTATTCTTTCTCTCTCCTGTTTGTTTTCAATGACATCATTTTCTCGAAGACACTCTTCAAAACTGTCACGGTCCTTTGAATAGAACAATGTTATTGTTTTGAGTTGCTCTCTAAAGTCTTTCAGAACTGCATTGTATTTTTGTGTTAATATCCAAACTGATATTAATGCATGTCGTCCACTGAATGCAAGCTTTGCTAGTGCACTTTTCTTTCTAACAATGTCACGTTCTGCTGCACAGTCATCAATAATAAACAGTGTTGGTGTGTTCTGAAAAAGATCGAAATAATGCTCCAAGCAAACATTTAGACGATCAGAAGGATTTACAATAAATATATTTTGATCAGACCATATGAATTTTCTCTCCTTGTATGTTCTGTTATGCTTTATGGTTGGACAGAATATGACTATGTGTTCAAAGTGATTTATGTAAACAGTCTGTAATAAATCCAAAACATATCTTGTTTTGCCGCAACCTGTTGCCCCACAAATCAAAGAACAGTGTGGATCTTTTGGAAGAAAATCTAGATACTTCATTTTAACACGTTCAATAAACAATATCCTGTAATCTGCTTTCAGAGATGTTTAACTGCGCATCTGACACAACAAACACGTAGATCTTAACTGATTTACTACTACTCCCTACTTCCTTTTCAATTTGTATTGTGATTCCTTCTGATCCGTTTTCAATTCGCCTTCCACTTCCATGCAGTTTGTTGTCGTCAGTTGTTCTGAGATCTAGCCATAACGCATATTTATTTGTCAAGAAATCTTCTACGCCAACACCGTGTAAATGTAGATCTTTAGCCACAAGATCAGATGTTGGGTCTTTCAATCTTCCTCCAGTAAAGTACTTTCTTGCTTCATCATAGTGTTGGTATGGCAGCATGCCAGATGCAAATATTTGGTTTGGCTGCCCTTCAATTGTGCAATATACTCTATTGATTAGTGGATTGTAAAACTTTTCTATTTGCCTTTCATATGAATCTTTTGGTTCCTCAAACAACATAAGTATTCCCTTCATTGACCTAGCTGGTGTATTCAAGTTAATGTTCCAGATTGGATCAGCCTGGCTTTTTGAAAGTGTACTGTGATTCAACACTCTTTCATAATAGATAGGCAGCTTAGAACTGTACTGATTTTCTATAAGTCTAGCCAGTTCAGGATGGTTTACAACATCAAACTCTAAAGAAATTCCAGACACCTTATACTTTGCTTCCGGGTCTTGTGAAAGCATAACACGATCATAACTATTGAAAGTCAGGTCGTATGACAGCCTGTCGCGCAATGCTCCTTGATAGAAGGGAGGATGTGAATTTATGAGTTCAAAGTCAAGTGGAATACAAAATTTGTTTCCAAAAGCAACATTGACAGCGTTATCTTTTTTGTTGTCAGCTTTATCTCCTGCTCCTATTCTAACTTTTATCCCATTGTCTGACTGAATCCCTTGAAACACTCTGTTTTTCTTTTCATTGTCAGTCAACCAATTATCTGCGTAAACTAAAAAAACATCTGCATTATTCAATGACATCACTTCCCGCCCTTCCAGTTTGACAGTAATCTTCCTCACAATTGCTCTTCCTACATTATAAGCCAAAGTCCTATTTTCATCTGAGCCAGATTCTAATTCTAATTTGAATGATAGTCTTACAGTGCCTGGTACAATAACATCGTTCTTACCTAGATTAGGAAACCTAACAGTAAGTATTTCATTCTGATCAATAGTAGAAGGATTATTTGTAACTATAACTGTTTGCCTTATTCCTTTTACCCCGAGAGGTTCTTTCAGCCTTCTGTAAGGATCAAGAACAGAACCGAACGATTGTGCCATCTTTTTTTATTTTCAAAATAAAAAATAAGTTACAAATGGCAGAAGGTGGATTTGAAGATTTATTTGAGCCAGCGGACGACATGAGCGAAGCAATCCCTTTGGTTCCCTACCATCATTCACTGCATTATGAGGTGGCACGACATGAACTTCTGGAAGGTAAAGTTAGAGATTTCTACAAAAGTTTAGGAGAAGAACCTGATGTTTTAGATCCAAACCAGTTCAAAATGGAAGCAAATCATTTATATACAACTAGCGATAAAGGAGAAAAAGTCCAACTTACATATAAATCTAATCCTGCTAAGTTTCTATCAAAAGTTTCACTAAAACAAAAACTTACTGCTAATCGACTTAGGCAATTAGATATTGTGCCTAGCACACGGTCATCACCTTCCCATGTTGTTTCCTTACTTCAACAAGCAGAACTAGGACTACCAACTGCTACTCAAATAGAATCTGTTCCATTGCAAGATCTTAATAAACTTGCAGATGAGGCTGATCAACTTATACAAGAGATAGAGACTTCTTTTTCTGAGGAAACTTCACTGAAGACTCCACATGAACTATTACCTATGAGAGAAATAGAAGCCCTTAATCAATCACTACAAACCATCAGAGGTGAAATAGCAAATAATCTGTCAAAACTAGGTCAGCTGGATGAAGATATAAACAAAGAGAAACAAAAACTTGCTGATGCTGATGATTTGAACCTAGAACAAGAAGTAAAAAACAGAATTTCTAAGCGTTTAAAAGATTTGCAGGAGGAGAAAGCCATAAGGTTAGAAGTTCTAAGTAACAATAGAGAACAACTGAGAACACAGGTCAGCAGAATAAAAAATACAATTCAAAGAATCCTTTACGAAGACACAACTCTTGCTGAAAGAATTAGAACGCTTTTCAGAGAGCAGGGAATCACAATAGCTAGTATACTAACTGCGTTAGGATTTGCAATAAGCACATTAGTGTTAACACTCACAGGTGGCACTGTCACACCTCCACCTCCACCTCCACCTTCATCTCCATCTGATCCGGGATGGGTAAAGAAACAACTCAAACACATTGCAGAACTATTAAAGAAACTAGCAGCAAAAGCTTTGGATGCACTTCCAGGAATCATTGGTTCAATTGTTAGCTGGCTGTTATCTTTTGCAGGTAAAGTTGTTGGTTTCATGGCTGAACATCTCTGGACTCTAATAGTTTTAATTGCAGGTGTTCTGCTAACGAGAATAAAGCAAAAGTAAGCCTACACCCACTCCACCAATTACTAGAGCAGTCTTCTGCGATTCATGATCATCACTAATACTAACAGCTTGATCATCACTAGTGACAGAATGATCTTCACCTGCAGCGTGATCTTCACTTGTCACGCTTTGTTTCTGTTCATTGTGATATGGCTGTAACATCGTTCTGATTTCTGAATTCAGTTCTTCACCCTTTCCAAGCGGCTGGGTGTCACTAGCAATAATGATTTCATTGTTATAATTTGTTATTGTTCCAATCTGCAGCTGGAGATCAGAAGGTAACATGTAAAGGCCGTTACCAACAGCAAAGTCAACTTTTGATCTTGCATAACGGAGAGAGTCTTGATACCTTTTGATGCTGGAAGGCAGATCAACTGCAGAGTTTATGACATCTTCTAAATTTGATAACAACTGTTTCTGTGCACCAAACCCTGTGCTTGTTCTCATTATGTTTGATCGTGTCTGTGCCTGCGAGCCTAGCAAGCACCACGCATATGTTCGGATAGATTCATTGATCCTTTCAACACCTGATCCAGTGAAACCTTTGCCGGTGTCTAATATAAAAGTAGTCCATGCATTGTGGTGCTCTTGTTCTATTGATCCTAACTGTACCTGCACATTTGAAGAAAAAGATGTATGACCTGGCCAGTAATCAAAATTATACCTCCTGTGGACACCCCATAAATATAGTGTTCCCATGCCATGGTTTTTGTCTTGCTTTTGCCTAAAGTCGGTCTTAAAATCTATATTGAATTCATTGCAGAGACGCTCATACACTTTCATGTTTATCCTATTGTTGAATGGGTTCCAGCTCTTTTCATGCGGCATTGGTGCCTGAAGTTCAGACAAGATTCTCCTGCACTGATAGTAAACGTGAAATGTGTACACACACTTTGTCAGTAAGTTTGAATTATTCATGTGGTCTGCATAGGACACTCCACATCCTGTGGTTGCACAGAATATTGCAAAGTTTAACTGATTCTGATAGAACTGAATTGGGTGAGAGTTCCACATCTTTGGAACACTATCATTTTTGATTGGGGGATTTAGGTAAGAATGGAATGGGTCAGGCACTTTAACGCGAATGGATTGTGTTTCTGTTACAGCAAAGTCCAACTCATGGAAAGAAATAGTCTTTGGATTGTAATATGGTCCAGTTTTGTATTTAACGTCTTTGTTGAATTTATACTGACTCATTTTTGTTGTTGAATAAAAAATGTTTATCACACTAACAAATGTGAAGACTAGTGTGCCAGTTAAACTTGCAAACCCTATCAACAATCAAAATGGAGGAATGAAAGTTGCACTGCATGAAATTATGTACAAGGTTACTTGGTATAATATCAGTAAAAAAAAGGCTAACAACTGGGTTAGAATTAATGGTAAAACACATTCTGTAGAAGATGGTTACTATGACTTCTGCACTTTAGAGAAAGAATTGTTTGCTCCAGTAGGTATTACAGCGAGTTTAAATCATGCAAGTCTCATTGCTACTCTTACTATGCCCAAAACTAGAGAAGTAAACGTTGAGTTTCCAACCAAACTCCTTGATATGCTTGGAATTACAAAAATATACAAGGGAACACGTCCCATTGACATGGATGTTAACAGTGTACTGTTTGTTCACATGAGAGAGCTTAACACATCCTATAATCTGTTTAATGATCAGCGTTCTGATCTGCTTAGGATTCTTCCACCGAGTGATGCCTCTTTTTGTAAAATGCACGTGCCAACATTTAAGACACTTCAGTTCAAGGACTTGGAGGAAGGGTGTCATGAATTCCTACACATTGATCTGAAAAATCAAAGTGGACAACCAGTTGATTGTTTGTTTAACATTACATTGGAAATAGTTCCATAAAATATTGAGTATTAAAATGTCGAGTGGACCTACAATAGCTTATCCTGTTGCATGTTCAACTATAGAGTTGAAAGATTTAGCAGACGCTATCGACTTTGAGAGCAATGCTGAAGTTGGTGCAGTGTATGCATTCGAGTTTACAGACACTGGTCATTACAAGAGAAAGGAAATCGACGATGAAAAGAAACCAAGATTTCTCAAACTAGGTCAAATCCGTGATGTTAATGTACCTGATCCAATTGTCGATGACATATACTACATGTGGAAACATCAGAATAAAAAATGGGTACTTAGTCCTGTTATCAAAAAGATTGACTGGGAAATGAAGTTTGAATTTGTGAGTCCATACACTCTTGTTGGAAAAGACGACACATTCCGTAAGTCAATCAATGCTAAACCACTAATTGTTAGCCTTGTTCCTGCGTTTAACAGCAGGGGAGAAGTTGCAGTTAAACCTTTCCATAAGAACAACTATCTCATTCACAGAAAACAAAGTGTTGAAAAGGACGCTGACACCATTGTCGATTTTATACCCAAGCTTCCAATAGGGCAGAATGCAACTATGATATTTGATATAGTTGTCAGGAAAAGGGAAGAAACCACAAACACTGTTCTAATGAGAGGAATAAATCTCAACTGGAGACCATTAAATGTTGAAGAAGTCAGAGTATTTATTGCTGTTCAAAAGGATTCTAACACAATAAAAAAACAGACGTCAAACCAAAATGTTGTTGTTAACGCAGATATAAATAATTTAACAGAAATAAGAAGTATTAATCTTACTTATCTTGATTTGATTGCTTTCTACTATACAGATAAGGTGTTAAGCAATGAACAGCTTCAAAGCTTAGCAGAAACACTGGCGAGTGAGAATTAAGATAAATATTTTATATTTTGCATTAAAAAGATGACTAGCAGTGTGAAGCTTTATCCTAATATTGATGAAAGTGCAGCAGAAAGTCAACAATTCAGACTGGCACACATTAGTAATATACAAAAACAACTAGAAGATGAATTAGAAAAATATTCTCGCGCTAGACGTAAGTACTCAACAACTTACAACAGCCTTTCTAATGCCAGCACTGGTTCTACTATCCTTGCATCAGCTGCAGGTGTAACGGGAACAATTCTGTTAGCTACCGGAGTAGGGACTCCAGTTTCTCTAATCCTAGGTGGTGTCGCAGCAGCAGTTGGTGGTTTATCATTTATAGCATCAGCTATAATGAAAAAAATTGTGAAAAAGCTTGAAAAACACGAATCCATTTCCACTCTTGCATCATCAAAATTGTCTAGCCTAAAACTGTCTATCAGTAAAGCACTTGAAGATTCAAAAGTTTCTGACGAAGAATTCAAACAGATACAAACAGACTTTGATGACTACAAAAGTAAGAAAGCAAGTATTCAAACAAAAACACGAGCTGAATATAACAAGCCAATCGATATAGAAGATCTGAAAAAGCAGTTTTTAAAAAAGGGGATTCAAATAGGACGGGAAGAAAAAGTAAAAATAGAATCACTTGTAAAGAGTTAACTATTCGTTTAGACAGTCACATTGCATGTATCAGATATAATTCTAACAGTGAAAGAACATATGAAGTAAAGTTTGTAAATGAGAGAGCGTATTGAGCTTAAGAATGTTGTATAAGAGAAAGGGGGAATGTACGTTCTGGGTTACTGATTCCGACAGACCCGGCATTGGTTCAAAACAACCTTACTTTACTGTATTTTTTTTTGTATGGATTTATGCAGTATTTTTCTGATTTTGTCGCATGTTTCATTTTAGTAAAAGTTTAGTCCAGAAGCCTATTTTGCGTTAATATTTAGGGTCTGTCGGAATCGGTGAGCCAGAACGTACATTCTCCCTTTCTCTCCTGTTATACAGGGAATCCCACTACAGGAAGTCCACTTACAGGGAATCCCACTCTTTTGGTCGACATAGACCCCATCAGCCTCACTTATAATAACAGTGCCATTATGATGTAGGGTCTGGTGGACATTTGAGTAAGAAACTTTTCTATAATTTACAGAGCAAAGCGGATCATTTTTTAGCCACTAACACACAGAAAAAGATGGATTATTATAGTACAAATAAAACTCTTCCAGCTTTTAACACTGACATATTAATATTTAGTGCAAAAGCAGATACATTGTATACAGCT
Source organism: Littorina saxatilis (assembly GCF_037325665.1). Classification (NCBI taxonomy): domain Eukaryota; kingdom Metazoa; phylum Mollusca; class Gastropoda; order Littorinimorpha; family Littorinidae; genus Littorina; species Littorina saxatilis. The sequence continues at coordinate 39,990,947 of NC_090248.1, forward strand.
GAGAAGAACCAAACAAATCTATGTTAACCTAATAGTAAAAACGGCTTGTGTTTGAATAAATAAAGCAGTGTGGTTTAAAGAATAGCTCATACACTAATTAGGCCATCAACAAACCTAAAATAACAGCATCATCACTTCAGTGGTGTGCAGTGACATTCTGTTTAAGCATGGTAAAGAACAGTTTATACATTGGTTAGGCCACCAATAATTGCATAACCGCTTCACTTGTAGGCAATGATATTGTGCAAATGACTCGTTCATGAGAAATCAGATGCTCTGCAGACAAGCATTGTGCCCACAGAAGAAAAACCAGGCAGAATAAATACCTTTTGTGTTATAGGTACAGTAATGGTATATTGCTACATTGGTTCACCTGTTTCTCCAAAACAACACTACAACTCAAGAACATGTTTTTTGCATCTGAAGTCAAGTGACGTTGGATGGATGCTATCACCCACAAACAATGCATGAAGATTGAATCATGAACATATTCTCCCAAATTCTTTTAACCTCACGTTTATCAGTAAAATGTATTGTAGATTGAACACACCAGGCAGAGTACTACTCATTTTACCAGCCTTCTGAATCTCAACAACCTGTACAACAGATCAGTAACCACTCAGGCAACATCAAACTATAACTTTGATAATTTAAATAAAACTGGTTATTTACCTTACTAATGACTAGTGTTTTGTGCTTGAGAAACTGTTTCATAGAAAAAAAACAAATATGGCGAGCAACATCGATTATTCCTTTCATTGATCTCACTCTGTTGTGTTAGTTAAAAGAACTTGTTTGAATCTTGAATGAAAGCTCAAGCCGTTATGTCCATTTTTGGGTTAAAGTAGTGACAAACATTGGACAACTTTTTGCAGTGGTATGCATACTCACACTTGCAATGGTATTTGTAAAGTATTATCATCCCTAACAATTCTCCTATTTTGATCACCACCACTGTTCAATAAAAACACTCTTATTATGATCAGCAATGCAGACAAGGTTTAAATCACTTTAGCCAAAGTCTTTCAGAGTGGCACCATCGTCAGTCTTTTTCCTTTTTGATTGTCACCAGTAAAACAACTATACATATTGATCAACACTGCATAGCAAAAGCTAAAAACCCTAGCCAAAGTCTTTGAGCTCGGCATCATTGTCAGCATTTTCCCTTTTGACCATCACCTGTAAAATGACTACATTATGATCAACACTGCAGACAGAGCTATAATCCCTAGCCAAAGAATGACGTATTATACCACAGCCAAGCACGATAGTCAGTATTTTTCCCTTTTGACCATCACCTGTAAAACTACTACATTATGATCAACACTGCAGACAGAGCAAAAATCCCTAGCCAAAGTACAACATCTTACAGCCAAGCACCATCGTCAGTAATTTTCCCTTTTGATCATCAAAATGACTACATAATATGATCAACACTGCAGACTGAGCTATAATCCCTAGCCAAAGTATGACGTATTACCACCCAGCACCATTGTCAGTATTTTTAATCTTCAATTGTCAACTATAAACTCATTACATTATGATCAACACTGCAGACTGAGCTATAATCTCTAGCCAAAGTATGACGTATTACCGCCCAGCACCATCCTCCGTTATGTACAGATAGATACGCGATTCGGCCACCCCCTCGAACCCAGAGTAGAAACTGGTAATGTTCATGTCCAGCCTGAGTTCCACATCCTGAGGCCCCTCCACCCTGCTGGACAGGCTGACCACAGCTTGGTCAAGCGACTCCTCCAGCTTGAAGTTGCTGACATGGGCGGGCAAGATCCCGGCCTTCAGCGGTCGCGCCGACAAGAGATTGAGGCGCCAAGTGTAACTCTTGTCGGGATCTCGAGCGCCGGTCATGGAGAAAAGAGGCGCTGGGACCAGGACGTTGGACGGGAAGGTCAAGAAGTTGTACGACCTTGACAGCAACCCTCGGCGACACTCCGGGCAGTCCATCTCCACACGTTTGCAACGGATGCTGGTTTTGGTAGCAGGATGGTGGTTGTTGTAGCGACAGGATGGTTGTTGTTGTCATAGCGATGGTGTGGTAACAGGGCAGAGACAGCGGCAGGCACGGATGGGTCAGGATGGATTTGTCGAGCAGGAAGGAAGGTAGCGTAAAAAGGAAGGAAAGCAAGGGTTAGAGCTAGCTACATCTACGTGCTAAATGGTGTTGATTATTCAAGCTTAGCCTACTACATGTCAAAGGTTAAACTGCTGAAGCCTGCATATAATAATGACTGAACAGAAGAGAGCTACTATAAATACATTTCGGCTTAAGCAATAAATGAGTTTATGACAAAGCAGGAACAACCACTGCGATGGATCGTTAAGCTTAAGCAAACGCATATGAACAGAAGAGAACTACTATAAGCAATGTTTATGCAATAAGCATAAGCTGCGTGTACATCAAAATATGTAAATCTACTTCATAGGAGAGTGCTTGATGATACAGTAACAGTTGTAACCTAGAAATGAAACTACATAAAACTATGCAAAGCTCCATGCTACATTTATGCAAATAAAAACTGCAGTAAAAATAAACGCATTGCTCATTCAGACTAAAAAGGTCTTCATTAGAAAATCATATGTCTTACAAATTCTAATGAACTGAAATTCTATGCAAAATATAGGTGATAGGAGGCAAAATAATAAAGCTTTGAGCGTGTTCATCAACAAATAAAATGTCTTAAAATATCTAAAACTGAAAATCTACTCAACATAATAGGAGGCAAAATAATAAAGGTTCGAGTCTAATCATAGTTCATATTTCTGTCTAGTCATAACACTAACAGCAGGGCCTAGCTAGCTACCATCAAAGCAGTGGCTACAGTGGTAACTGAGGTGTGAAGCCCTTCCAATGAGAGGACACCTTCTTTGAAAGGACAACTTCTGTTTGTCCCTTTGTCTACATATCCTTATCTCTACCAGCGAGGATACACCTGCCACGACAGGCCACCTGTATTAGATGGACACTTATGGCTAATCTAAAGGGTGTCCTTTCATCGCAGGTACCACTGTAGCCTAAATTATTACCAGCATAGCCACCCTGTACTAATTACTGCTGAAGCCTTTATGGATAATTCTCACCTGTTCTGCGGCCCTGTTGCTGTGGTCTTGGCAAATCCCTCGGGACATCTCACGACGGGACACTTGTAGTTGCCACGCGTGTTGATACAGATGCTGTCTTGTTGTGGGCAGAAGGCGATGTTCTCCTGGCACTCATCAATATCTGAAAGAGCATGTCATCACCATGATTCTGAGGTCATGTGCGAAAGAGTAGCAATGCTTGAACGTCAGGGGGGCCAAGTGCACTGAAATCAGGGGCCACTTTAAGCTGGAAGATAACTTAAAAATCATTATTCTCCTTTGACGATTTCTTGGTGAGGCAGAGAACTTTTTGGTCGACCCTCATGTGTAACCAAGTGCATGAAACACTTGAATTACATTTGAAGGCAAAGCCAGGCAAACAGGAGTGAGTTGAGGCTGAATTAGTGACCCTATCAAAATAGGCTGAGCTAAACACAAAATTTGGCAAGAGTAGACCAGGAGAAAACAGTAGTCAAACCATATCACAAAAAGCTCTCTAAAAACCCACAGGTGTCTTAAATCACAGCCATTGAACGTTTGAGCTATAAATAGCTTGACAGTCCTCAAGACAGACAACTCTGCAGAGCAGCTGCATAAGCAAGGGGGACTACTGCATCACATGTACAGAAACGTTTTAGCAAAAGCAAGATTGGGATAACTTGACCGGGGTGGTATTATCAACCAATCACCTACAGTTGTCTTCAATGGAGCTGACAAGGCCAGCCTGAGAACTAGCTTTTATCCGCATGTGTGTGCGTGTGTGTGCGTGCGTGTGGGCATGTGTGTCTGTGTGTGTGTGTGTGTGTGTGTGTGTGTGTGTGTGTGTGTGTGTGTGTGTGTGTGTGTGTGTGTGTGTGTGCGTGTGTGTGTGTGTGTATGTGACTTGAGGCGAGGAAGCTTTGAGTGTATACTGCTAGTTTTAGTGAATGTATTTTTAAACTAGTCTTATGCTGTCCAGTGTTGTTTTTGAGTCACTTGAGAAAAAGTGACTCTATGTAATCGGTCAGTGTTAGTCTGTCCGGCCGGCCGGCCGGCCGTCCGGCCGTCCGTAGACACCACCTTAACGTTGGACTTTTCTCGGAAACTATCAAAGCGATCGGGCTCATATTTTGTTTAGTCGTGACCTCCAATGACCTCTACACTTTAACGATGGTTTCGTTGACCTTTGACCTTTTTCAAGGTCACAGGTCAGCGTCAAAGGAAAAATTAGACATTTTATATCTTTGACAAAGTTCATCGGATGTGATTGAAACTTTGTAGGATTATTCTTTACATCAAAGTATTTACATCTGTAGCCTTTTACGAACGTTATCAGAAAAACAAGGGAGATAACTAGCCTTTTCTGTTCGGCAACACACAACTTAACGTTGGGCTTTTCTCGGAAACTATAAAAGTGACCGGGCTCAAATTTTATGTGAACGTGACTCATTGTGTTGTGAATAGCAATTTCTTCCTGTCCATCTGATGCCTCATATAATATTCAGAACTGCGAAAGTGACTCGATCGAGCGTTTGCTCTTCTTGTTATATTAATGTTGTTGATCAGTTTGTATAAATGATGCGTGTGTTGGTGTATATGGCTGGATTGAAATGTTTCTTAACTGCAATGTCATCACAAATTCCCAACCTTGGGCAATCAAAGATTCTGTATTCTGTATTATTCTGGGGACTGGAGTCTTCGCTTGCAATTAACAGTGAACGTAGACCAACCTTCACAAGATCTTCCATCACGCTTAAGACGCCAGCCTTCAGGACATTCACATCTGTAGGACCCGGGCTTATTGATACATCGGCCTCCGCACACACCTCCCCGTCCACCCACGCCGCGGAACTGAGTGCACTCGTCGATATCTGTAACAGAATGACAATCATATTTGTTGAAAATCACATAGTTAGTATTTTGAACAGCAGAACTGCACAGTTCAGTGTATATTCTGAACCGGTAAATTCACTCAAAAGACATTAACCTTTACAGGAGACAAATATCTTTTAACTGTGAACATTAATGTGTTCGACGACAAAATCAGCAAAGCAAGAATTCACATCAAAGACTTTCCATTGATGTCCAAAGATGACCTTTCTAATGCACAGTAACCTCGCATGAGTCATGAAAGTACAGCCACAAAATCAGCCTGACATGTCCCTCCATTGCAGGTGTCCTTTTATGAAAGGGACACTTTCAATGCAGTCATTTAGTGAAACTTTTTTTTAGAGAGAAAACAACTCTGAGGGTGGTACCTCTAGTGAGAAGAAAACTCTTTTGGCACTTTTTTTTGGTCTATTTGTTTGTAAATGTGCCTCTGTTTTCTCTTACTGAGTACTTGTACAACAAGAAAATGGACACCGTGACCTGTACTGTACAGACCCTTTGGCTTGTCCCAAGGGTATCCTCTCCTCGTAATGTACAAGTGATGTTCACCATAAGACAACTATAAGGGGCCTCAATTTGGATGTGTTTTCATTGTCTTCATGAGGCCTTAAGTTACAATACAGTGGTTCCTCCAATGAAAGGACACCTCCGGTTAGAAGACATCCTTGGGACCAGGCAATAGTGGACCTACATTGCAGGTGTCCTCTCTCTTACAGGTTTATTTTGCAACATTTGATGGACAAAAGGACAACTAGAAGGTGTCCTCTTATGGGAGGTACCAGTACTGTATTGCAGTTGACCCTTTGGTTGTCCCCTTGTCTATATTAACTGTACACAAATATACCTGTAAAGAGAGGACACCTGCCATGTAGGGCCACTATTGTCTGGTCCCATATGGGTGTCCCCTCATTGCTGGTAACCACGTCTACAACTGCTGTTGCAGAATCCACAACATGCACTGTGAAACCTTCCTTTTTAAAGACCCCCCAATTTAAGACTTCATCCCTTGTAAGTCCTTGCTTTTTTTTTTAGATTATTGATTCATAACCTTTATACATATCCCTACCCCCCGCGGGTTAGGGGGAAGAATTTACCCGATGCTTCCCAGCATGTCGTAAGAGGCGACTAACGGATTCTGTTTCTCCTTTTACCCTTGTTTAAATGTTTCTTGTATAGAATATAGTCAATGTTTGTAAAGATTTTAGTCAAGCAGTATGTAAGAAATGTTAAGTCCTTTGTACTGGAAACTTGCATTCTCCCAGTAAGGTCATACATTGTACTACGTTGCAAGCCCCTGGAGCAAATTTTTGATTAGTGCTTTTGTGAACAAGAAACAATTGACAAGTGGCTCTATCCCATCTTCCCCCTTTCCCCGTCACGAGATAACCCTTCGTGGTTGAAAACAACGTTAAACACCAAATAAAGAAAGATACATATCCCTACATTTTAAGACTCCATGCACTTTTCAAAGACCTGATTTTCTGAGATCTTTTGAGGTCTTAGAAGGAGGGTTCCACTGTATAACCAATCTCTGCGCTCAGACTCAAGAGTCAAGTCCTACCTTCACAGGATCGTTTGTCCTCTCGAAGTTGGTAACCACGGTTACAGGTACAGAAGAACGACCCCTGTACGTTGCGGCATTTGTGTTGACAGATATTGTCCGCTAAGCACTCATCGATGTCTGCGCAGCACAAAAATTAAACGTGAAAATACGAAAAAGACAAAAAAAAGTAGATTAATACCTAATTACACAGAATACAAAACTATACAAAGACGCTCAAAGCATATAATGAAGCATCCAGTCATTCAATCACAACAAACATATATGTTAAGTCAAAAATGAGCACATGTATTAATATATCAACATTTCATACATGTATTGTATCAATTAATAAACGCCATTTCCCTCTGATCTTTCAAATTGTACGCTAATACCACACAAACATCCTAAATCTCATGTTATCGCCATGTGAAGAAAATCTTCTCAAAAGCAAATTTCTAAATAAAGGCACCAAGACATAAAGTTATTTCACTCGGCACATCATTACCGGTAATCTTTATTACAGGAATACAATTTTAACAAGATGAAAAAAAAGAAGATTTAGCATACCAAGACAACCTCCGCTCTCATCAGAGATAAAGCCATCATTACATTCGCACTTGTACGACCCGACAGTGTTGACACAGCGTGATGTGGACGGGCAGATGGCAGCACCGTAGGAGCACTCGTTGACATCTGCAACATTTTTGTTTCATAGAAAATAATGAGTAAATGAGATTTCTACAGGCTTTAAATAAAACCAACCACTGAATCTTACTTGTTTCAGTACAATTAAGTTATTATGAGCTATGTCAGAGTAACAATGTAACAGCAAACAATTTTGAAATTTCCAGTCATTCACAAACCAGCTGCTTTAGGCGTTTTCCCAAAATATAACTCCTATGGGATTTTCAACCGATGTGTAAGAATTCATCCCCAGAACATAGAGTCAAACAATAACACGTGGTCAACCAGTTAAAACCACCAACCAGTCAACTCATGGACGCATCTTCAAGATTCCACTGTATTGACTGCCAGTTGACTCAAGTCAACAGACCCATGCATCTCACTGCACTTATTGGGCCAATTGCCCAGTCAAAACACCAATACATCTCGAAGATTCCACTGTATTAACTAGATAGTCAGGTCATCAAGACATCTCCGGCAGGGTTTCATTTACTAGTGTGCCCTTTTCCATTGGCGCATTAAATCTGAAAATGTCCCATCACAATTCCCTTCAGTGCGTCAAAGGGCGCATTGAGATTACGTACCACTGGGCCACCAAATGTACACTTTACATCGGATTACACACACACACACACACACACACACACATACATACAGAGATAACACGATATACATGTAGCGGCTAATTCTCAGATGGCACCATATTGCACCATTTTGCATCTTTGGTCAAAACGCGTACAGGCCTTTCTGGCGCTTCTTGCCTTCGACTATGTCCCATCGGAATAGACCTTTTCGGAATCTGAGCAGCTCTCGCGAGACACGCTCTTTGTTATGCTTTGAACATCGCGAGAACTTCAAACCTTGGCTTGTGCAGCTCGCACGAGATCACTGTACCGCATGCTTTGCTATGCTCTGAAGTTTGCGAGAGATTACGAGAGCTTGGAATACCGGACAAATGTCCCATTGCCTTTTTCTCCCAGGCTAAACCCTGGTCTGGTTTTCATTGGTGAGTCATCTTAACAGACACATTCCGGAATGAACTCTATAGGGTTTGTATGGGTTGTGAAAGCGTGAGTACCCTTGCTTTTTCGGAAACAAAGAATCAACACGTGGTTCATGTACACGCGTTACATTTTCCAACGTGACATTATATGCTAGTCACTATAGCGAGGGGGTGTGTCTGTACAGGAACAACGTGTCAATTATTTGCTCCCCAAAAAGCAAGGGTACTCACTCTTTCACAACTCATACAAACCGGCCAACAGAGGGTTTTTTTCCCGAACATCGTCTATTGCACATCTTCTATCAACAAACTGATGGCCAAATCTCAAAATTTAAACTCGCCAGCCGGGCGAGTAGCTTCAAGAAAGTCACTAGCCCGCCACAAATGTAGCTGGCCCGGTACATCCTGCAGTGTTCACATTGCTTTGAAACTAGATAGTACAACCAGAAGCAGGGCCGGACCCAGGGGGGGGTTCCAGGGGTTCCGGAACCCCACCCCTGGAAAAAGCATGTACCTTGCTTTGAGTGTGTTTTTTTTTACTAGTTTTAGCACCAAAACAATGCTGCTCTTAACCCTCAAAACAAGGCCCAGAATGCACCAGATTGCACAAATTTTAACCGTTTTTCAAAAATGTTCCGGAGGAGCATGCCCCCGGACCCCCCTAGTTCGCGCGCCTGCTTTGCAGGCGCGCGCTTGTGGCTTCGCCACTTCGCTGATTTGCCCCCCCAAAAAAGGAGGAACCCCCCCCCCCTTACAACTCATTTGGTCCGGCCCTGAGAAGTGTTGTATTTGAACAGAATTTTCACTGGCCAGCCGGGCGAGTTGCCAGGCGGTTTCTACTCAGTTAGCACTGCAGATTTTGTACTCGCCCCTGGCGGACGACTTGTCCATCCCTCACTGTATTCCCTGGCTAGTCAACTCACCAATGCATCGTCCAGAAGCGTCATGCCTGAACCCCCTGGGACACTGACAGAAGTAGCTCCCTTGTCTGTTCACGCACTCCTGGTCACCGCTGCAGCGGTGTTTGTTGGACGTGCACTCGTTGATATCTGAACAAACATTATAGCAATAATTATAATAATTATAATAAATGACTTTTCTGTAGCGCTAGTCCCAGCAATTGGCTCCAGGCGCATTACAATTTCAAAAACAAACGAGCAAAAATGTAACGAGCATATAAAGCTCTCCAACTCTGCTGTTGCCTGGGCTGATATGCATGAGAAAGTTACCAACAAAATCACAAACAAACCTCGTTTTCAACCAATCCAACCTCGCAGCTGGCTCCCACTCGGTTTGTAACTAACTTTCTTTGGCACATTAACCCAGGTCCAAGACCAGGATGAAAAAGGAGGTTTGTGAATGGGCTACTAAACTACCACATAAAAAAAAGACTGCAACAACGCTACCAAAACGCCAATAGTATGTTAGTGCCTTATAGGGCAGTCTGAGCAAAGAGGAGTAAATAGGCGAGTGAGTGAGTGAGTGAGCAAGCGAGTGAGTGAGAAGGTATGTAAGAACAGCTCTACCTTTTCCTTGCTCTTTGAGTTGAGAAGTACACACATATTTTCATCCAGCATTTTAGTATAGTGGACCCCCCCACCCCACCTCCTTATGAGATCTGGTTGCCGAATAGCTTCTCCTTCAGGGGGGTCTCATCCGGCCAAGCTGTGCGTCTGTTTTCCGCCTATGCTATGCTAACTTGGTTTAGTTTCTGTCCCCAGAACTAGTGTCTATTTGGGACATAACGTGATTATATGCTAGGGTTTTCCGCCTGCAGTGGGCATTCCTTTAGTAGGTGTACTGTTGTCATGGGGCATCTTTAACTAACACTGTTAAGTAATAGCATACCCTGACATCCACTGTTGCTGGTGGGTTCATATCCAGGGGGGCAGTTGACCAGACTACGACACCGGTAGGACCCCGCGGTGTTGATACATTGCTGGTGTCGCTGGCAGCGGTGTGTGTTTTCCGTGCACTCGTCCATGTCTGAAATGGCAAAAAATAACCTTGAAAATAGTTATCTCCCCTTTACCCCCCCCCCTCCCCCCCCTCTTCTCCCTAACACACCACTCAAGCAAGAACCAAGAGTTTAACAAAAACAAACAAACATGGATGATTTCTTTGAACGGTGGTTAAAAAAACACTTTACGGAAAACAAGAGTGTACCAAGAAGAGTCAAGAAAAGCAAAAATTCAGATAGATGTTTTTTGGTTGTTTTTGGGGGAGTTCTTTTGTTGCTAGCTTCAAAGCCCAGTGGTTAATAAAGCCAAATAAAACCCGCAAGTGCAATATGTGCATACATTATATTAATAACAGCTATCTCAGTGTGTTTTCAGCGTAGCAATAGGGTCCGATATTTAGACGAGACAAGTATAATGCCGACGAGTCGAAGACGAGTCGCATTATACTTGTTCGAGTCTAAATATCGGACCCTATTGCTACGCTGAAAATACAATAGCGATTATATAGCTCTTCTGACCTTTATTTGTTGTTCCAAACTTACAAAATGACAGTTTTTGCGTCGATGCTTTGATCACAGGTTTTGATAGCAGACGCCGTTTCTTATGCGCATTAGTTTTGCGCAGGCGCCACACTGACTTTGGAAAAAAACTCGATTTGACAACACAGCTGTTAAACAGCTTTTTATTAGTTCATTCGTATACAACAAAAAGAAGTTTGAGTTTTTTTAATTTTGAACAAGACTACTTATGAAGAAGACCAAAACACAACATCAACGGAAAACTAGAAACAACTGAAGAACTAGGATGCAACAAGGGGAGGAAAAGAGAACAGCTAATCCGCACAAAGCGAGCAGACGGCAGCAACGTTTCCAGTTTGGGGGAATGGCATTTATACTTGTCTCGTCATGAAGCGAATTTTTCAACCTCAGTTATAAACGACTACCACATGAATGTTAGTGCCATGGGTTGTACATCAATACTTCAGAGGGGAAGTGGGGTATTTAGTGTGGAGTTACGAGATAAGATGACCGAATGCGAAAATTTGTGTCAGTCGGCAACTGTGAACTAAGCTCACAGGCACACAAAAACGGCTGTTTCGTTGTACTCCCCTGTTTGTACTACATCTTTCGACTTTGGGCATTTTGTGGTGTTTAGGGACAGAAAATAATAGGTTTAGTCCTGTTTCATCGGGAAGTTAGCAGAAAAGGGTATGCTGAAAAGCATTCCCGAGAAGAATTTCAAGTTGTCAGTGTATGCTGTTGTCGATCAGTGAAACATAGTGTGGTACAGGTGAGTAAACCGGAACCATGCGTCTTTGTTATTGACAATATGCTTTTGGATATTGAGAAAAATGGCCGACTTCCGTAGCATTATGCTTTGATGATCGGAAGAGACCATCCAATCACAGCCCCCGAATTCCCCCACGTGTTCATCAGAATAGCTATATAATCATATAATGGACCTGGTAGAAATTGCTCTGGTGACCACCTGAACATAGCTACAAATAGTCTCTTATAACCCACTAAAGGAATATCGAATTGGTTTTACCGAATAATTTATTTGTAAATACAGATAACCTGCCTAGTGTGACAGCTGGTAGTCTGTGTTGGTCCCAACTGACGCTTTTTACGTCTAAGACAATAGCTGTTGTCTGATGCTGATACGTATACACAACACCTGAGTTGTGTGTGTGTGTGTGTGTGTGTGTGTGTGTGTGTGTGTGTGTGTGTGTGTGTGTGTGTGTGTGTGTGTGTGTGTGTGTGTGTGTGTGTGTGTGTGTGTGTGTGTGTGTGTGTGTTTTGACTATGTTCTATCCTCATCAGTTTACCAGGGTGCTATAATATTCGTCATCAAATTATGAACACTCGTACACTATCATTTCTTACCAATCTAACCAAATTAATAGCCACAGAGCATATTAGTCAGCTTTACACTTACCAACACAAGATCCACTTCTGCTTGGTTTGAACCCCCTTCGGCAGTTGATCCTTTGACATTCGCCAGTGCCTGGGTTAAAGCGGGAGCCAACTGGACACTCCTTGGGGACACAGCGGAAGGACCCTTGCATGTTCTGACACACAAAGCCTCCAGCGCAGTTGTGCGTGCCAATGCTGCATTCGTCAATGTCTGTGAAAACAGCAAACATGGTTGAAGAAATCTGGGATTCTAGGATCACCACTATACGCTTATAGCTTAAGCAACATTTGATGTTGATTCTGATTAATTTTATGTTTATTACGTATTAAACAAGTATTGTTAATTTTTGAATAAAACACTATTCAAACAGCAAACATGGTTGAAGAAATCTGGGATTTTAGGATCACCGCTTATCAGGTTATATAAGCTCATAGCTTGTTGTTGATACTAAATCATTTTATGCAGGGCTCCCCACGGACGCCCCTCCTAGTGGGTCCCGGGACCCCCACTTTTAAATTTTAGAGGGTCCATGGACCCCCTCTGCAGAATTTTAGAGGGTCCGAAGGGTCCAAAAGCCGAAAAGTCCCAGTATACTTATACAACATTGTGGTCACGTATAGTATACTGCGAAGTGTCGATTGCAGTCTAAAAAGGTATCTACCTCATTTTTTTTTTCAAATCCATATATGATCCATATGATTCAACAAACACGATAAAGGAAATTTAGTGCGTCCTAGGACCCGCTCTTTTAAAATCTAGTGCGTCCAGGGACACTCCATATATTTCTACTACCTGTTTTCGGCCTCTAGTGCGTATAGGACACAGGGACGCGCCCTATGGGGAGCCCTGTTTTATGTTCATTACGTATTGAACCAGTATTGTTAATTGTTGAATAAAATACTGTTCAAACCGGCATTCGTCAATGTCTGCGAAAACAGCAAAACAAGGTTGAAGAAATCTGAGATTTTAGAATCACCACTATAAGCTTATAGCTTATTGTTGATTCTGATTAATTTTATATTTTTTTTATGTATTGAACCAGTATTGTTAATTGTTGAATAAAACACTATGCAAGCAAAGAAACAGGGTTGAAGAAATTTGGGCTTTTAGGATCACCGTATATTAAGCTAGTAGCTTGTTGTTGATTTTGATTCATTTTATGTTTTGTGCGTGTTGAACCCGTATTGTTAATATTGTTGAATAAAACACTGTTCAAACCAATAAATCTGGATCGCTAAGAAGGAGAAAAGAAAATTGTTTGGGGTCAACCTCATTTTTTTTTTCAAATCCATATATGATCCATATGATTCAACAAACACTTTACATTTTTACCACACTTAAAACAAGCAATGTCAAGGTTAAAGAAATCTGGGTCGCTGAGAGAGAGAGAGAGAGAGAGAGAGAGAGAGAGAGAGAGAGAGAGAGAGAGAGAGAGAGAGACAGAGAGAGAGAGAGTCTGAGGTCAGCCCCATGTATGATGCATTGCCATTTGATTCAACAATTTTTTGTTTGTTTGTTTGTTTGCTTAACGCCCAGCCAACCACGAAGGGCCATATCAGGGCGGTGCTGCTTTGACATATAACGTGCGCCACACACAAGACAGAAGTCGCAGCACAGGCTTCATGTCTCACCCAGTCACATTATTCTGACACCGGACCAACCAGTCCTAGCACTAACCCCATAATGCCAGACGCCAGGCGGAGCAGCCACTAGATTGCCAATTTTAAAGTCTTAGGTATGACCCGGCCGGGGTTCGAACCCACGACCTCCCGATCACGGGGCGGACGCCTTACCATTTGGCCAACCGTGCCGGTCTTTGATTCAACAAACACTTTACATTTCTATCAGACTTGAAACCAACAGTGGTAGTCCCCTCATTGCACACTTAGATAGCTTGACTAGTTATCCCACATCGACTTAAAGAAAAACTTGATATCTTTATTATATTTAAACCAACAAGGCTGGTTCCATCACTGCTGATATCCTGATATAGCCGGATACCCTACTTCATGGTATCATGCTCATTGTTGTCATTTAATTCGTCATCATCATCATCGTCATCTTCATTAATATTGTCGTTGTCGTCATCATCATTATCACCAATATCACCATTATTTTCATTATTATGATTATCAATAATATCATAATTATGATTATCATTATTATGATTATCAAAACTGAGTATACGTAGTAGTAGTAGTAGTAGTAGTAGTAGTAGGTAGCAGTCTCTGGTAGTAGCAGTAGTAAACATCATATACAATCACACACAAGCAGTTACTCAACTAAAAGGGATCACACCAAACCATGCAAGGTATGGAATGCAAGCACACAGTGACTGGAGATAAAGATACTAACTAATTAAGTTCCATTCCCCACCCCATCTTCTAAATACCTCGCTGCGTTTATACAAAATTTAAATTAAAAATATTTTGACAGAGCTTTACCAGAAACACCGTAAAAGATAGCATCTCTTGGTTTTACCTACCAACACAAGACTGGCTCGCTTCGTCCAAAGTGTAGCCCGTACCGCAGTGGTGTATACGTCGACAGGAAAAACCTCCGTGTGAGTTCTCACATCTCTCGCCCACCTTGCAGTCGTCATAGCCCAGCGCACACTCATTTATATCTGGCGACATTTACACTTCAAAATCAGATACTATTCCCGTTTGTGAGTGCTAGCAGAGCTGAGGACAGGTGCTGTTCATCGGTCACTGATAAACTACAATTGCAGAGACCGATATCCTTTCGGCTGGCACGCGCCAGACAGCTGGCAAGAGAGGCACTTCAAGATCAATTACTGTTCCCGTATTTGAGCAGGTATTGTTCATCGGTAACAGATGAAAAAGTAGAAACTTCCCCACTCCTCCCCTGTTAAAACTCTCCCATTTAGGACAGTAAGACAGATTTATTTAACACGACATTTTAAAAATGACACTCATTCTAAGACCCACCTTACCGGCTCCACCCTCTCTTCTTTTAAGACCTGATTTTTTTTTACTCAGTGTTGTGATGACTTTATAAGAAGGCTTCATAGCCCAGCGCACACTCTTACACACACTCAAGTCCTTAATGGCAAAAAACCGTAGGACTTTTAATATCAATTTTACTACAGCGCACACTCATTTATATCTGACGACATTTACACTTCAAAAATCAGTAACCGTTTCCCGTCTTTGAGCACTGTTTTGGACGGGCTTTTGTTATCGGTCCCCAATGCAATATTGACGCAGTCCTGCCCGTGTTAATGATTCGGTTCACCATCTGGAAAGACAGAATGCTTTATGTCCTACAGGCTAAATACTTCGCCTCTTTATGGGTTATATGATTCGAGTTTTACGCCCTCATGGCTTTTGACGAGATACACAAGTGTATGCGTGTTTAGGTAGTATCACTATCAGCTATCTGCATTTATGGCAGAATGACCGAGGTCTTTTACGTGCCATTGTGGTGACGCGGGGGGCTAGCTCTGGGTCTGCACATAAAGTTGACCGTGTCCGTCCCGGCCCGAATTCGAACCTGCGACCTTCCGATCACAAGTCCAGTGCTCTACCAACTGAGCTACCGGGCCCTCAAGTTCACCATCTCAGATCTGTCCTGGCTTTTATAGAGGATAAGATCATCCCTCCGGTTGATCTGCCTTGTGCTGATTCGGACCTAATCTCGATCATGTATTCTTTTTTTTTTTTTTACCTATGTTTTTTTCTGTCGCATTTTATGCAACAAGCAAGTTACATCTCCATCACCCCTGCAAAAAGTTTCTGCATGAAAACAATCCTATAACAAAAATTGACCCAATAGCATCTGCGTATATTATGCTAAGTAGTCGTTCTTTTAGTTACGAAAGTATCCAGAAGTTTTTCTCTCCTTGGCTTTTAAACCGTCTTATACGCTGAATGGATACATTCTTTCTTTTTTTCTTGTAATAGCTGAGCTGATACTAATTCCCTCTAGCTACCCCAATGACAAGACTAAAGGCTGAACACGCTGGGAAAAATACAAAAAGCCATTTTTTTCTGATCAAACATCGAGCAAGGAGTCAGTGATCTATAAAGCGACTACAGTTCCATTTAAGGGTATCTACTATCAATTAACGCATGTAAAACTACGACCACTATATGTGTAGTAACATCTAACGCCAAACAGGATTGGATGAAGATTCAAGTGGAAAACATGCATATAAAAAGGACTTCGTGCCTATGTGTATGCCAACGAAAAAACAAAGTAATAAAGGTATGGCTCAGTACGTATCTACTGGGCGGGGATTAAATGACAAAGAAGCTCACAAACAGTTGTGCAGGGAAAAAAAGACTAACAACATTAATTAAACAGCCAAACAAAGCCCAAATAACGACCCAGCCACAACATCGAAACACCAACACTACTGCATTGCTGGCACGCTCCAAACCTTCAACAAAAACCTGGCATTGAGCAAAAATTAATACAACACCAACGCCCATGCAAAGCAGGTTCTTTGTTTGTTTGTTCGTTCATGGGCTGAAACTCCCACGGCTTTTACGTGTATGACCGTTTTTACTCTGCCATTTAGGCAGCCATACGCCGCTTTCGGAGGAAGCATGCTGGGTATTTTCATGTTTCTATAACCCACCGAACTCTGATATGGATTACAGGATCTTTTTCGTGCGTACTTGGTCTTGTGCTTGCGTGTTCACACGGGGGTGTTCGGACACCGAGGAGAGTCTGCACACAAAGTTGACTCTGAGAAATAAATCTCTCGCCGAACGTGGGGACGAACTCACGCTGACAGCGGCCAACTGGATACAAATCCAGCGCGCTACCGACTGAGCTACATCCCCCCCCCCCCCAAAAGAAAAAAGAAAAAAAAGCAGGTTCTGAAAGTCAAACTCAGTCGCGGCAAGGTAGCCACAACATCGATCAAAACACCGACACTACTGCATTGCAGGCACGTTCCAAACCTTCAACAAAAACCTGGCAATATGGCAAAACAATACAACACCAACGCCCATGCAAAGCAAGTTCTGAATGTCACACTCAGCCTCAGCAAGTTAGCCCGCACAACATCAAAACACCGGTCACCTGTGCTACCACATGACATCAGCTACCTTGGCAGGCTCGAGTTCTGTTCCTTTCAAAGCCCTCCTCACAATCACATGTAAATGTGCCATTCAGGTTGCGACACACTTCGCTTCGCCCACGACACGTGTGTTGTTCCACAGTGCATTCGTCAATATCTTAATTAATAAAGAACAATGGATAAGTCTTTAAATTCTCATAGACGTGTGGGATAATCCTTTGCTCTTTGTTTGTATGATGCAACTTGAAGGGGAGTTTTGTGATTATTGAAGCATGTAGAGTTTGGTTGAGTTTAAAGTTATATTCGATTGGATCATACTGTTATTGCAATCGTCGTCATGAATGTTATTGTTACAAAATCAAAAACACTCCGGTTCCAATATAGATTTTACAAACCTATTGAGGAACCAACACCTTCAAAGTTATTCTCATAAAACACAAAGAGATTATGTGAAACAATAAAGTCAAAATGATTCTCTCTAAAGAAAATAATTAGCCAGAACCCAAACATTATTTTCAAAAAACAAAACAAACAAAAAAGCACACACACACACACACACACACACACACACACACACACACACACACACACAAATAATTATGTTAATTTATAGCAGAAATATCAAAATAATCCAGAAACGAAAGCTTTCGAAAATGAAATGCTTTCACAAAACACAAACAAGAATAATTATGTCCGAAATTATTCTCATAAAGCACGAAAATTAGTCCAAATCCAAATTTTCCGATTTGTTAAACAAACACACACAAAACAAACAAAAAAACCATTGTAAACACAAATACGCACGCATGCACGCATTCTCACACACACCGTCACACACACACACACACACACACACACACACACACACACTCACACACACACACACACACACACTCACGCACACACACACACACACACACACACACACACACACACACACACACACACACACACACACACACACACACACGGATATGTCAAAGAAAAAATATACCTTCACATCTCCGTGAAATGCTGTTGTAAGCAAAGCCACTCAGACAGGCATTGTCGGTTTCACATTGTCCAGTTCTAGGATTACGGGTGGTACCATCGGGGCAGTCTGCCGCCAGACAAGAGTAGCCTCCCTTGGTGTTGATGCAGGACTGGCTGGGTGAGCAACGGTAGGTCCCCTCTGTACACTCGTCTATGTCTATATGGAGGAGATGAATTAGTGTGAGTACTGTTAAACTCTAACGTAGGTAAGTCATTATAAGTATCTGTCTCTTTTTGTACTCCTCTCTCTCTCTCGCTCTCTTTTTATTCTCTCTCTTTCACTCTCTCTCTCTCTTTTCATTCTCTCTTTCTCTCTTTCTTGCTTTTAATTCTCTCTCTCTCTCTCCATATATCTCCCCCCCCCCCACCCCAGGGAGAGAAAAAGAGAGAGAGAGAGAGAGAGAGAGAGAGACTAGAGAGAGAGAGCGAGAGAGCGAGAGAGAGCGCGAGAGAGAGAGAGAGAGAGCGAGAGAGAGAGAGCGAGAGAGAGAGAGAGCGCGAGAGAGCGCGAGAGAGAGAGAGAGAGAGAGAGAGAGAGAGAGAGAGAGAGAGAGAGAGAGAGAGAGAGAGAGAGAGAGAGAGAGAGAGAGAGAAAGACAGACAGACATACAGACAGTCAGAGACACAGACAGACAGAGAGACATAGACAGACGGACAGACAGACAGACAGACAAACAACCAGAGAAAGAGACAAACATACACTCACAGGCAGAGCGACTGATGGAATCACAATCAAAGCCAGTGGAATGTAATGCCGCACATCAAAACAATAATCAATATATCTATAATGTCATTCATCTTCATTCGTGCATTGTACTATACCTGTACATGTGCGAGCATCCTCATTCAGCCTGTATCCTTCATAACACACACACTCTGACCGTCCAGAAGTTCTGGTGGTGCAACGTTGCTCACAAGCATTGTTGGTGGTACAATCGAGTTCCTCTGAAAACAAATCCGTTTCAGTGTTTCAATACCATTCGGGCCGGCCGGGACGGACACTGGTCAACTTTATGTGCAGACCCAGAGACGGAAGCCATGTCTTACCCCCGTGTCACCACAATGGCACCTCACAGATCTTGGTCATTGAAAAAAGGAAAAAAACGTTCGGGGATATCAATCCCAGGAACTCTCATGTACAATTTCATAAAGATCGGTCCAGTAGTTTGGTCTGAATCGCTCTACACGCACGCACACACACACATACACCACGACCCTCGTCTCGATTCCCCCCTCGATGTTAAAACATTTAGTCATAACTTGACTAAATGTAAAAATGGTCTCCAAGGGAAGCAACCATCGCACTGCAATTTAAAGAGCACTATACAGCAGTTGTTTCTCTTGTGAGAGTATTGATAATTTTTATGACAGCATTATCACGTACTATTATTAGTCAAGGGGTTAAAATTGCAGTCTTTCAGATCATCGTTATAAAGTACGAAAGTAGATATTGAACAAATGTTTCTTTTGGACTGCATTACTCGTATAACGCACGTGTTATGGACATTTCAAATATTTTCACAGAGGTATAAATATTCAAAAATTAGCACACGGGATATCTATCAGGAAAAATTGCAATAATGGCACTGGATTGTGAGCTTTTGATATTACAACACTGAAGTTGAAGTTTAAGTTGACACAGAGGCAATACATGTACATTAATGCTGTTAGATTTCTAGAGTACTTTCTTGAATACGTTTAGATTTCTATTCACTGTATGTAAGAACCGAGTTCTTGGCCACTGACGTTGGCTGGATCTTACAATACATGCAAGCTAGAGTAACGATGTGTCAAAACTACCCATAAGGTGTATGCAACATGCAACAATGAAAATAATTTAATAATCAGGCATTTCATGAAGCACTACAATTTTAGTTAGAAGTTCATCACCAAGCATTGCTATATTAAGGTTAAAGCCAGCTACTTTAAAATCAAACGCACACACACTCCACCACTCCCCCCCCCCACATACACACACATATTTCCCCTCCCCAATCACATACAAACACATCCACACACAGATAAAAACACACACACACACACACACACACACACACACACACACGTTCCCTGCCCACACACAGATGCACAATTCAACACAGCACAGCACAGCACTCAATCCAAAATCATGCCACACCAAAAACAAAGACCGTAAAAAAATCACTGCATATATACAAACCACTGCTTTCTACAAATGTGCAGGTCCGCTTATCATCACTCATCTCAAACCCTGATGGACAGTCGCAGTAGAACCCCTTGGGCTGGTCAACACACAGGTGAGAACACACCATGCCAGGAAAGATCTCGCATTCATTAACGTCATCGCCGGTGTCTTTCATGTCGTTGGTGTTGTTGTGGGCGGTGTTGCTGTTGCTGTTACTGCTATCCGGTTCGTCGGATGGGTTGTTCTTGTCTCCTGACAGACCTTTTGTTTTGTTCGCATGCCAAACCATGCAACAAGGGTTTAGTATAAACAGCATCTAGGGTTCAATCAATCAATCAATCAATATGAGGCTTATATCGCGCGTATTCCGTGGGTACAGTTCTAAGCGCAGGGATTTATTTTTTTATTTTTTATTTTATGCAATTTATATCGCGCACATTATTCAATGCGCAGGTTTATTTATGCTGTGTAAGATGGAATTTTTTTTACACAATACATCACGCATTCACATCGGCCAGCAGATCGCAGCCATTTCGGCGCATATCCTACTTTTCACGGCCTATTATTCCAAGTCACACGGGTATTTTGGTGGACATTTTTATCTATGCCTATACAATATGGCCAGGAAAGACCCTTTTGTCAATCGTGGGATCTTTAACGTGCACACCCCAATGTAGTGTACACGAAGGGACCTCGGTTTTTTGTCTCATCCGAAAGACTAGCACTTGAACCCACCACCTAGGTTAGGAAAGGGGGGAGAAAATTGCTAACGCCCTGACCCAGGGTCGAACCAAAGATCTTTGGTCGAACTCGCAACCTCTCGCTTCCGAGCGCAAGTGCGTTACCACTCGGCCACCCAGGGTTGGTTAAACAACATTGGAATTGGGATGGTAAGCTTCCCCAGCCAACTGTGGCTCTAAGGTTAGTTACACAACAAGTATAATATTAGGCTACTTATATATATCCGTGTGTATTTGATTCGTACAAGTCATGCAAAACTAAACTGAGTTGGCTTTATTACGAGGGATAAGAGTTCACCTAAAAAGAACACAGAAAAGCGTTAGCTACAACTCAAATAACAAAGCAAACAAGTATACAAATTGAATAGCACATAACTGAATTATTTTTCTTACATGTGAGGTAAAATGTCTTCGCCATAAAACACACAGTTTATTAGCACTGTTCTACTGTAAGCGTTGCAAACATTTAAACATGATAAATTAGTTTGTTAGGCCAAGCATCAACCAAAGAAAACAAAACATATACATTTAGAGAGCACAATGTTACATTGAGTGTTCTTCTCCTATGCCCATGTTCCATATAGCCTAGTAGAGTGGTGTCTTTCTTCTGAGAACATCTAAGGATCTGCCAAAAGTGTCCCTTTGTTGCAAGTGTTCATTAATGACAGGACAATGTGTTTAAATCTAACAGGAGTTTCTTAACTTACATTAACGAGTTTCCATAAGCTTACCATCCCGAAGAAGGCAGTAACGTGCCAAAATATTGATTATAGATATAAACGTACCTAACCTGGTTACTGGTGTGTTTTCTTTTTATTTAGGAGTTTCTTAAGTAAGGAATCACAAGTTAGTTTAGTAGGTTGACGTTTGTGAATGAGCTTTTGGTTCTCCCAAAATCATGAAAGTCTGTCATGAAAAGAAGCCGTACTCACGTTTACCCATACTATTTTGGAGTAATTTATAACTATTTTTTGTAGAATTTTGGGGAAAAATACTCTATTTGAGTCCGGATTACGATTTCCAAACGTGCTTCAACTTAGATGTATATTGCTAATGTTGGCATTTGTAACTCCATGGTTACTATAGCTATTTGGTCATGAGATTACTATTTTTGGCTTGACCATTACTCTTGTCAAGTTTTTGGGGTAAACAGGTCTGTTAACTCACATGAATAGCACACATGAATGACACTAGATTTGTTTTGTTCTTTTAAATCTAAAAAAAAGTACCCACAGGTAGATTATTTTCAGTTTTAGCTAGTAAAATATATTCCCATTCTTCCTGCTGCCTTTATGAAAAGTCGTCATGTTGAAGGTACCATTTCCATTATGTTATGCCAGTAAGATAGACCATGGGTCTGAGGGGAAGTTCGCCTATGCCAGGGGGGACTATGACTCGATGAAAACTAAGTTTGCATCTCTCAACTTAGCGAACAAAATTGAAGGACTCAAAGCACAGGAGGCATGGGACATCTTGTCCAGCAATATAGAGACACTAGTGGGTGAATATGTTCCTCATGTTCGGAGCAATGGACTCAATAAGAAAAGAAAACCACTGTGGATGAATGAAAAAGCATTGGCCAAAGTGAAAAAGAAACGTTCAGCATATCAGAGATATATGCAAACTAGGGAAGGGGCAGACTACTTATTGTATGCAAAGGCCAGAAACCAAGCTAAGAAGGCATGTAAAAATGCGGTAAAAGATCATGAGAAAGACATTGCTAGAGCTGCTAAGAGCAACCCCAAAGCATTCTACGCTTACGCCAAAAGCAAGATGGCCACCCGGGATGGTGTGTCCGATCTAACTGATAAGAGTGGTAAACAAGCAACGAAAGACAGTGAGAAAGCGGATATGCTTAATGACTTTTTCTGTAGTGTGTTCACGAAAGAAAATCTTGACTACGTCCCTGATTGTGAGGGAAGGAAGTTGAATAATGAACTGAATAACATAGACATTGACACGAACGCTGTCCTGAAGTTGCTTAAGGCACTTGACGCCTCGAAGTCAACTGGACCTGATAATATGCATCCAAGAGTGTTGAAAGAATTGGCTGACGTTTTAGCTGAAGTATTAGCGATTGTTTTTAGGGCATCGCTAGCTGAAGGAACAGTACCATATCAGTGGAAGCAGGCAAATGTGACACCCCTTTTCAAGAAGGGCTGTAAGAGCAGTCCAGGCAACTACCGCCCAGTGAGTTTAACAAGCATCCCATGCAAACTGTTAGAAAAGTTGATAAGAACCAGTGTTTTCTCTCATTTGGCAGCCAACGACTTGTTATCAGATTGCCAGCATGGTTTTGTGGCAAAACGATCATGCGTGACAAACTTAATTAGCGTCATTGACGACTGGACAGATAGCTTAGATGATGGAGTACCGGTTGACGCTGTGTACCTTGATTTTGCTAAGGCATTCGATTGTGTTCCGCATGTGCGGTTACTGAAAAAATTAGAAGCATATGGTATCCATGGACTGGTCAAAAATTGGATCGGTGATTTTCTAAGTGATAGAAAGCAAAGGGTGAAGGTCAATGGGTCTATGTCAGACTGGAAAGACGTGACAAGTGGAGTGCCCCAGGGCAGTGTGCTAGGCCCGGTTTTGTTTGTTATATACATTAACGATCTCCCTGAAGTTGTGAGCAGTCTGTGCAGCATGTATGCTGATGATACGAAAGTGTACCGACAAATCAGAACTTGTGAAGATAGCAAAGAACTCCAGAGGGATTTGGACAGTTTGGTCGACTGGGCAGACAAGTGGCAGATGCGCTTTAATGCAGATAAGTGTAAGACATTACAGTTGGGTACAAAAAATCAGAAACTTGTGTATAATATGAGAAAACCTGGCAGCGTGGACAGAGTTGATCTGGAAAGCTCAAGTGCAGAAAAGGACCTTGGGGTCAATGTAGACAGTGAATTGAAATTCTCAAAGCACGTGGAAACACAAGTCAACAAAGCAAATAGAATCCTGGGTCTCATTAGACGGTCTTATGAGCATTTGGACGCAGAAACGCTAAGACTTCTCTTTGTTGCACTTGTACGGCCTCATCTGGAATTTGCAAATGTGGTGTGGAGTCCCCGACTCGAGAAAGATAAAAATCTGATTGAAAGTGTGTTAAGAAGAGCCACGAAGTGTATCCCAGGGTTGAAGACCTTGAGTTACGAAGAGCGTTTGAGAGTCTTGAAAGTTCCAAGCATGTGCTATAGGCGTATCCGGGGAGACATGATTGAAGCATACAAATTCATGCATGGATACTACGATTGCAAGAACCCACTGGAGCTGAATAGCCTGTGTAATACCCGTGGACATCAGTTCAAGCTCAAGAAGAAACAATGCAGAACAGCTCTCCGACAATCTTTCTTCACGAACAGAATCATAGACACATGGAACTCCTTGGACAAGAATGTGGTAGAAGCGCCGACAATGAACAGTTTCAAAAATCGCTTGGACAATGCACTGAAAGACTATATGTATAGCCCAAATGTCAGTATGCCTCTCACTACAAATTCCCACCAGCCAAGAAAAAGTTGATAGAATAGGCCACGGTCAAAAGATCGTGTAGGTTACCTAGTTCAAAGTTAGGCTAGGATAGCAACTGATCAAAAGATCAGACAAAGGCTCAACAGCCTAAGTACCAGTCTGTCAACATAACATAACATAACATAACATTTCATAAAGTTTTAGTAATAAGCTCTACCAAGTCCATGCAAACACATCAAAGAAAGCATACATACACTCGCTGTACGTAATGGCGCAAAGTACGCACCTGGTATGGTAAAATTGGAGCTGGGTCGTCCAGAGCAGCATTCTACAAATTTGGAGTCACAGGGCTCGCCGAGACTTGGAGCATCACATGAAGAAGACTGAATCCGTGATGCCACCCCCATCTGACAGCAGTGGCAACACTCCTGCAAGAGACGACGAATCAAGTGAGGATCTGCTAGCTTAGTCAGCTGGGCAGAGCACTGGACTTGTGATCATCAGGTCACAGGTTTGATTCCCGGACGAAATATCTCACAAGACACAGCCGCAGGTCTCTTAACAGTTCAACAGTTCACTGTAAACGACTTCACCTTAAGCAGGTTCTACCACAACCCGTTACCACATTCTTTAACAAGCATCCCAGAAAACTATCACCCTAAACTGCTCACTGCCGGCGTTTGAATTTCTGACAACGCACAGCTGACGGTCAAGCGCAGTTCTCTTAACAATTCATCTTAAGCAAGTCAAGTCAAGTCAAGTCAATATTTATTTCAAAACACCCCTAGGGTTACATGAATAAAATTAAAAAAATTGCAATAAACACGACAAAAATAATGAGACACAACACTTCTAATTAACCAAAAATAAATCAAGCTTAATTCATAACTAAATAATTGTAATCATACATTTTTTTGTACAGGAATGTATGTGTTTCTGTGTTCGTTTTTGTTTTAATAAAAAAAACGTGATCAAATAATCAGAACTCTTTCAAAATACTCTTAATAAAATATATTAAATGCAATAACTTTCGTTTCTTTGTTAATTCAAATAAATGTTTAAATTTGACTGCATTTGATTTTCTACGAAAATACAATCGTAACAATCTTTTCCTCAAATTTTCAACAAAATGACACTGAAATATATAATGAAATTCATCTCCGAGTTCTCCAGACTGGCATTTAACACATATTCTTTCGTTATGTGGTATATTTAACATTCGGCCTTTCTGTATTGGCAATTTATGATTTAATGTTCTAAAACGTAAAAAAGAGAGTGCTAGGTTATTGGGTAAAATGTTCAAATAATTTTCAAATATAAATGTATCTTTAAACAATCTATAATTCAAACAAGTTTCTTTTTCATTTAATTCTGAAAACCATGATTGTATATATTGATCTTTTAGGCATTGCAACGTTTTCAATTTAAACCATTTTTCGGAACATCGTAAATTAAACTGGTCATGCCAAAAACCACTAAGACCAAGAGCATTTAAAGTTGTTTCAACATGTTTTAAATAGGGTGCTTCATATATGTTATTTACATAGAGGCGATGCAAAAAACGGTACAATACATTTGAAAACTTATTACTATTATTACAATCCACCAATTTAAACCAAAAACTAAATATTCTATTTTTAACGAGGACATCTAGTGGAAATTTGCCTAATTCGCCTAATACCATACACGTTGGGGTCGACTTTCTCAATTTCAAACTAATCTTATAAAAGCGGAGTTAACCGTAATAACGACTTCCCCTTAAGCGAGTTCTTCCGCAACATTTAGTCACCAAACCGCTTAACAAGCGCATCCCAACAACTTACCCTCAACTGCTCAGCACCGGCGTCGGAATCTCGAACAGCGCGCAGCTGACGGTCAAGCGCAGTTCTCTGAACAATTCACCGTAAGCGATTTCTACCGCAACAAGTTACCACATCGCTTGACAAGCACACCCCAAACTCTTACCCTGAACTGCTCAGCTCCGGCGTCGGAGTCTCGGACAGCGCACAGCTGACGGTCAAGCGCCGTCCTCTTGCCGGACTCGCACATGTCCAGCTGGATTTGCTTGAGACAGCACACCTCTATGACAGACATGCAGGCGCCCTGGGAGGCGGGGTCGATCCCTCTCACGGGACCGGGGTAGCCAGAGCACCGTCTGCTGGAGTTGGACCACTGCATGCCCAGCAAGCAACACTGGTCCAGCACTCCTGGCTTGAAGAACTCTGTGAGTGTCTGGCCTGTAGCATGATAATACAGAGTTGCTTAAGATAACAGATTCCACGAGTCCTACACAACCCAGACCATCTTGGCTGTGTTCGGTGTTTGAGGCCAGGGCAGAAGGGAGATCTTACGGCGTTCAGAGATTACAAGAAATCTTTGAGTTAAACCTCCAAACGGTTTCATAAACACAGACGCTTTTGTTAAGGTAAGGGTCATATATTACCCAGAGATCCCGGGATTGCTGTGACTGAACAACATAGTGGTGCGTGACTTTTCTTAAGCCTGGTATTCATTGGGCGTGGTCGACTTCGCGAAGACTACTTCATGAAATCCGCTGCACGAAGCTTTGGCACTGATTTTTATCGTTACTTTAATGATCAATTAAGCCACCGTATCAGTCAAGGTCAGATCCGTCCAGACTTTTAAATACGATAAGAGCTTCTACTTGGACACGTTTCCAACATCAACATCATGGTCAATGTCTGTGCAGTTAGGGAAGTTTTGTTTTTGTTTAAACTAATTTTAAAATGATACCTAAGTGGCATGTCAATCTGCACAATGGACGATGTTCAGAAATAACTCTGCCGGATTTGTATGTGTCGGGAAAGAGGGAAAACTATTGGAAAATATAGGGCACGCTTTCCTGCCGGACATGAATGATAGGCCAAACACTCGCGAGGGGCGACTGGCGTATTGGTAAGACATCGGCCTCCTAATCAGAAGGTCGTGAGTTCGAATCCCGGCCGCGGCCGCCTGGTGGGTTAAGGGTGGAGATTATTCCGATCTCCCAGGTCAACTTATGTGCAGACCTGCTAGTGCCTTCTCCCCCTTCGTGTGTACACGCAAGCGCAAGACCAAGTGCGCACGGAAAAGATCCTGTAGTCGATGTCAGACTTCTTTAGGTTATAGAAACACGAAAATACCCAGCATGCTTTCCCCGGAATCGGCGTATGCTGCCTGAATGGTGGGGTAAAACGGTCATACACATAAAAACCCACTCATGCAATAACATGAATGAACGTGGGAGTTTCAGCCCATGAACGAAGAAGAAGACTAGCGAGGGGTGTGTATGATGTCACATGGGAAAGCGTGCTCTGATTTTCCAAGAGAATTCACTCTTTCATAACCCATACAAACCTGGCAGAGTTATTTCCGGAAGTCTTCTGTCAATTCAGCAAACATTTCCCATACTGCATATGCATTAGCTAGAGTGTTGATTCATTGGTATATGTCAAAGTTGAACAATGCCTTTATCTCATGTAAAAGCCCGGACATATCTTCGGTGGTTCACATGGTCCTTCCAGGGCTCCCCACGGACCCCCCTCCTAGTGCGTCCCGGGACCCCCACTTTTAAATTTTAGAGGGTCCATGGACCCCCACTGCAGTATTTTAGAGGGTCCCAAGGGTCCAAAAGCCGAAAAGTCCCAGTTTACTTATAAAACATTGTGGTCACGTATAGTGTACTGCGAAGTGTCGATTGCAGCCTGAAAATGGTATCTACGGTACGCACGAAAAAGGAAATTTAGCGCGTCCTAGGACCCGCTCTTTTAAAATCTAGTGCGTCCAGGGACCCCCTCCATATATATTTAGTACGTGTTTTCGGCTTCAAGTGCGTATAGGACGCAGGGACGCGCGCTATGAGGAGCCCTGTCCTTCACTTGCGGAAAAGGATATATCTTACATGTCACGCACGCTTACTGTGTGATATTGCGTAATAACTACATGTACTTGGTACACGTGACTCGGGACGGAAACTCCATCTTACACACTCTGTTTTGAAGGCCTTTCAGTGCAAACTACTAGAGTCGAGTCAAGATCTGGTTTCGTTCTTGATAACCCGACTTACAGTACAGTGAGTTCGATTCTAGCCGATTCTTGCCAAGCTTCTTTGGGGCCATTCTGATAGAAATACTATTGACATTGTACAGTTTTGAGCAATCTGAAACACGATGAAGCAAACTGAAGAAACAAAATGTTGGTCAATTTGTTCGCCCTCTTTTGGGAGCGACAACAATAAAAATAAGTCTCAGTAACATTGACCATCCGTTTTTGTCTGTTTTGTATTTTATTTGTTCACTTTAAAGAACGATACGCCGAAGTTCTTGTTAATGTTTTGTTTTGTCTATAATTAGACCAGAGAGGACAACCCCCGTCACAAAACTTTGGGGAACTGTGGAAGACCTGCGCCGAACCTGCGAGTTCATACGATCAGCAGGCCTTAGATTATGAGGGACACGACCGTCGAACGCTGAAGAAGAAGAAGAAGAAGAAGAAGAAGAAGTCTATCATTAAAATGTCCACACACTTTACATTCCTTGTTCTTTGAGTATTAATACTGGGACGTTAACGGTCTATCTGTTTTGGATTTTTTGTTCGTATTTGCAAATAAATGCCGTTTTGTGCTTAGTCTTGTTGCTATGTTTGTTCAGGTTGCATTTCTGTGTGTGGTTTTTATGTTTCTTGTATTGGAATTGTAAAGCGCGTGGAGCTGTTATTGGGACTTGCGTTATAGAAAATAAATGTATTATCATTATTATTTAAGTTACTGAGACATCACAGTGGGCTAAAGGTGAGAAGAATCTTCTAAAAATCGAAAGAAAAGGCACAGGCAAGGCAAGGCAAGGCAAGGCAAAGCAAAGGGCGGATGAATACGCTCTCTGGAACTGTTAGCACCAAGAGTGCGCAAACAGTTTTAAGCGCATTGCCATTACCCAATCAACTGTTTCACTTCAGTCATGTGACACCCGTACTTACTGACAATTACTAATATTAGTATTGCTGTGTAGACGGGAAGTCATTGTCAAGTTTGGCGAATTATGCAAACAACAGTCGTAACAGTCGTCGTGTGGTATTGCAACACTTATGTAGTTCAACACCATCCTGTTTGCTTCTCAACACTTCCTGCTGGACTGGCGCTGTCTGCTACAGATAGCCCGCTATATATATATAACCGGCGTAATGTTGATGAGACACCGGAACCCTCTACAACATTGAAAGACGTCAGCGCATCATTCTTTGTGGATAACATTAACACAACGCCTACGGATTTTTATGACAAGACTGTTGGTTGATGATATATCTTATTTCTTTGTAAACCAACACATATCCGTGAAGTCTGTTTACATTCAATAAGAGCATCATTTCACTTGGATACACACTAGAAATCAATATCTTGTCTGGGTTCTAAGTGGGAATTTTGTTGGGCCAAATTAACTGGACAAAATGACACCTTTGTCAACAACTCTTCAGCTGAGTCTGTGACCATTGTGTGTGTGTATGTTTGTCTGAGCCTTTTCTTTGCCTTGGGAATAGGCACACTATCTAATCAAAGTCTAAAAATACTTGTGTGTGCAGACACGAAAACAGAAATGCAGCTACATGTACCTGCATATCATTAATCTAAAAAATAAAATAAAAATAAAAATAAAGTAGATGTGTACTGCCGGGCAGTACATACCCCAAGCGAAGTCGTCCATCTGTGTGTACATGATTCTCTCTCTCTCTCTCTCTCTCTCTCTCTCTCTCTCTCTCTCTCTCTCTCTCTCTCTGTCTTAAAATGTGTCATCGATGACGTGTTTTCATACTTGCTAATGCGGCAGGCTAATCATGACGTCAAATTGAAACTTCTTGAAGTCTCTCAGAAAGGGACATGAAAACCATGTGGGGGTTACTGGTTTGGGCTGAAAACTGAAAAAAATATGGAGTGAAAATCAGTTGGGGACAACGAACCTACCCACAAAATTTCATAAATATCGATGAAGAATTGAGATTTAACGGTTTTTAACTGCCAAAAATAAGGTTTTTTGTCTGGAAAAGTATGTCTTAAAATTCAGTTTGGGACAACGGACCCACCCACTAAATTTCATAAAGATAGGTGAAGAATTGAAATTTAACGTTTTTTAACTGCCAAAATTATGTCTTTCTTCTGGAAAAGTATAGAGTGAAAATCAGTTGGGGACAACGAACCTACCCACAAAATTTCATAAATATCGGTGAAGAATTGAAATTTAACGGTTTTTAACTGCCAAAATTATGTTTTTCTTCTGGAAAAGTATGGAGTGAAAATAAGTTGGGGACAACAAACCTACCTTTAAAATTTCATAAGAATCAGTGAAGAAATAGGATTTAACGATTTTTTAACAGCCTTGACACTGAACATTTGATAAATCATTGGTGATGTCATCATAACCCAGTCGTTGTAGTTGTCGTCGTAGTTGTTGGTGTTGTTGTTGTCATGTTCGTTGTCGTGATTGTTGTTGTTCTCGTGTTGTTGTTGTTGTTGTTGTTGTTGTTGTTGTTGTTGTTGTTGTTGTTGTTGTCGTCGTCGTCGTCGATGTCATTTGTTGTTGTTGTTGTTATCGTCGTCGTCGTCGTCATCGTCGTCGTTGTCAGAGGTTATTTCTAAAGATTTCATTGATAGTCTTTGTTCTCGTCACCAAGACTTGCTAAGAACAAGCTTGGAACAGCAAGAGTTCCAAGAACAAGATTAGAACAACTCATTACATCATTACCAGTACGTCATTTGTATTTAGAACACACTTTAGAAAAAAACTCTTCAGCTACAAACCAGTCACCCTCACATGTCGGAGGTGTTTGTCTAAACCACTTACTGAAATGTTTTGAGGTTTAATGACCATACACATGTTGAACCGGTGAGTGTCTTCCGCTGCTTAATTCGCAAATAACTATTTTATTAAAGTCCGCTTGAAACGCTCAAAGATGAAATTCCATGTTAAAAAGTGACAAAAGTTTCACATTTTCCCGTTGTAACAGCTTCCGATGATATTATATGAAAATTCTGATCCTCTGAGAGGATTCCCCGAAACAAAATCAGTTTGTACGCCTAATTTTAATAGAATTGTCCAAACAGTGTCGCTAATATTGTGCTAAAAGATGAATTCTAGAACAATGTTCACAGACAGACACCACTTGGCAAAAAAAATTTCAGTGCTGGGAGATGAAAAAAAAAACTACCTCGCTACGCGCGGGCTTCGCCCGCGCTCCGCTTGGATTAAAACAACAACAACAGATAGACTGCTTACGTTCCAAAATTCAGAATAAAAACAAACAACCAAGGTAAGTTATTGGAACGTTTAATGTGTGACAAAACAAAACGTTACTATCACAGATGACAGTCCTTTGAACCAGGGTCTTGAAAGTGGACAAGCCAGACAAACACTTTTGATACCGATGATGAACTTAGCTCAGAAAATCTCTTCCCTCTCGCAGACAATTACCATGTTCAAATAACTTACAAATCTTTTTTGGGGGGGGATTCACATATCATCTAACATCATCTTATCAATGAAAACTTCACACGTAAACTAATCAAACTCATATATATGTATGTGTACGTTGACCCTGTCTGGGTCAGATTTCCAATTACGAAACATATTTATATATATTATACATATTTAAATATGGGCCTTTCGACCCGGAGACGCGTACATATCGGTCCTCACTAAGTACTTCCTTCCTTCTCTTCAGGGGATCCGCGCGCGTCCGTGACAGTTTCACTCCTACATGGAACTAGCGAACAGCCGGTCTACCTCAGTGTAATGCTGTTGTCTTGATGTTAGATTGTCGAGGTTATGACAGAACTAAGAGTAGGTCTGCTTCAATCTAATGCTGTTGTCAAAATCTTAGGTTATAGAGGTTATGACAGAACTCAGAAACAGGTCTGCTTCAATCTAATGCTGTTGTCGAAATGTTAGGTTATAGAGGTTACGACAGAACTCAGAAACAGGTCTGCTTCAATGTGATGCTGTTGTCAAAATGTTAGGTTGTATAGTTGTCTATGCTTATTGGGGCAGCAATAGCGACATTCACACGGTTTTAGCTTGAAGTCATTCCGCAAAAATAGGCAGAACTCCTTTACTGAATCGACGGGGATGTAGCTCAGTCGGTAGCGCGCTGGATTTGTATCCAGTTGGCCGCTGTGTCAGCGTGAGTTCGTCCCCACGTTCGGCGAGAGATTTATTTCTCAGAGTCAACTTTGTGTGCAGACTCTCCTCGGTGTCCGAACACCCCCGTGTGTACAGGCAAGCACAAGACCAATTTCGCACGAAAAAGATCCTGTAATCCATGTCAGAGTTTGGTGGGTTATAGAAACACGAAAATACCCAGCATGCTTCCTCCAAAAGCGGCGTATGGCTGCCTAAATGGCGGGGTAAAAACGACGGTCATACACGTAAAAGCCGTGGGAATTTCAGCCCATGAACGAACAAACAAACAAACAAACAAACTGAATCGACACACTCCGGAAATAACTCGGGTCGGGTTTGTATGGGTTGTGAAAGAGTGAGTACCCTTGCTTTTAATGAGGCAAACGTTCCACACATGCTCCTTGTCCCCGTGTTTCAGACATACCCGACAGGCCTTAACATGTCAAGTGGAAAGTTTGCCTCAACAAAAGCAAGAGCATTCACTCTTTAACTTTATTTTAGCAGTTCGCTTGTATAGAACAGGGTGAAAATTGACACTTTCTGTTTATGCTTAAAAATGTATTATTGTCCAAATTGTGTGTTTAAAAAAAACTTTGAACACACCATGATTTATTTCTACATGGTTTGTTTCTACTAATCATTCATTCACGTACACAAATAGGTGCAAGCAAACAAAATATTTATTTCGAATGACCTCGAATGTGGACACCCTTCCAGTACTCTTGACCTTGAATATCTTGTCAGTGACCCTAATCATGGACAAAGAAGCTAGATTGTTCTTAGGAAACTGCCTTTCATAATAATGCTCACACATACCAACGTCGGTCAAAAGAACTGCCACACTTCTAACATTATTTAAAGAAAATGTTAAGCGCGAGCATGCACACGCACACATACATACACAAATAAACAGCGAAAACACACACACACACACACACACACACACACACACACTGGCACACAGACACACACACAGTGATCATGATTCATGATACAAACACACCCACTCCAGGCGCTGGCGTGCAGAGAGAGAGAGAGAGAGAGAGAGAGAGAGAGAGAGAGAGAGAGAGACAGAGAGAGTGAGACAGAGAGAAGATATATCTTATAAGATAGATGTTCACTGTTTATTTTTCTATATGTGTGTGCGTGTGCATGCGAATGCTAACGATTTCCTTTAAAAAGTGTTGGAAGTGTGGCAGCTCTTTGATCGAATTTGGTATAAAACTAAGAGAGAGAGAGAAAGAGAGAGAGAGAGAGAGAGAGACAGACAGACACAGAGACAGAGACAGACAGACAGACATACAGACAGACAGGGACAAAAAGCGAGAGAGAGAAGATTACTCACCTGATGTGGGCAGTATAGAGAGATTCATGGTCAAGCACGCCAGAACAACCACAGCAGCCGCTACTCGCACTGATACTCCTTCCATAGTGTCAACACAAGTCTTCTATCCTTCAAAAATGGCCCCACGCTCCAAAGTACACAAAATGTCAGTCACAGAAAACAACAAGTTTCCTTTTGCGGACTCCGTTACACCAGCACTGGGAAATGATGACTGGAATTTCCCTGCAACAGTCGAAACAGGAAAGAAAATGGTTACTTCTGATGCAAGAAACTGTTAAATAAATAGCACAATGGGTTTGCGGTATTGTTCCAGAGGAAATGACAAGGCGGGTGTGGGTCAGGAACTATTAGGAGGAAGGTAACAGTGAATGAAAGGTCATACATATGCGTGTATACATCTAGCGACAAATCATCTCTTAAACAAAGAAGGGGGAGTCGGAGACTTGCAGCTACAGGGAGGACGTCAGCCGGCTTTGTTTATCTCACACAAACTTAATACTGACTATTCCCCTCCCCTCCAAAGTGCTGCTGATCGAAATTTTGACCATGTACTCCCCCCTCGAATTCTAATTTGTGATGAGAAATGGTATTTTGACTTTGAAATTAGCTTCAACGCAAAATATCTATTTTCTTATTCAAGGAACGTAACCGCTCGGTGCGTTTTTGAATAACTCGAATTTGGGGTAAAAGCGATCGAACTACATCACAAATCTGCTTCAGTTGCAAGATCTTGACATACTTTTCTCCCTCAAGATAATTGTACCGCTTGAAATTGGCGGAGAAACATTCAGCCTGAAGTTTATTTTGACTGACGCCTGGCTGACGTCCTCCCGATAGCTGCATGTGAGTCGGAGAGGGTTCTTACATGGAGGTTAACATACAGAGGCTATTAACACGAAATCTGAGAAAATTAATGTTCTCCTAAAAACGGGGATGTCTGAAATTGCGGGTTTGTGAAGACCGTAGAAATGTAGAATACTTGAAAGAATAAGGACAACTGCAAACATGTCTGCAACTATGACTGATAAAAAAAATTTGAATGATTTGATACTTGAACATTTGAACATTTATTCACAGTGTCACACACATTCCAGTTAAAACCACGTTTAAAATGGCAAGGTATGTTTCAAGAATCACAAAAGCTACACAAAATGTCCACCACAAGCAACGTGAATTAAGTAACAACAACAAAAACAAAACAAAACACGCACAGACTAAAACCATTTTTTACAGATAAAAAGGGGTTTCAAAGTTTAAACCCTGCTTTTCTATCAATCAGCACAAAAATGTTAGACATATTCACCTCTTTCTGACACCAATGTTTTGAAGAAGTCAGATTTCAGGGACTTTCCATCACCAGATCCAAGCCGGAATGTTCAACCAGTGTCTGAAAGTGTGTGTGGTGAATGTGAACGACAGGCGTGAACATGGTGAATGTAACTTCTGCATGAAGTGCATGTATGTACAGTGAAACCCTCCTTTAACGACATCCACAAATCTCATATCAAATAACCAAAGGGAAGTAATCGCTCTTAATGCATACGACATGTGTAATAGAGTAAGCGAGAGTTGTACGGAACCTTTTCTCCTGGCACCTGAGAGAATAACAAGCATTGAAATGAACAAGCGACTTTGAGGATGAAAGTCGCTTGTTCATTTCAATGCTTGTTATTCTCTCAGGTGCCAGGAGAAAAGGTTCCGTACAACTCTCGCTTACTCTATTACACATGTCGTATGCATTAAGAGCGATTACTTCCCTTTGGTTATTTGATATCTTAACATCGCTCTGCCTCATTCTGTTTGAAATCCAAAAATCTGACAAAAACAGGTCATAAAAGGGAGACAGTCTTGAAAACGAGATACATAAATATACATACGTCCTTAGGGGTGTACCAGGGGGGCGGGGGTGCACAGAGTACACGTGCACCCACCTCCAGCTCAAAAATAAAATGAGATTTTTTTAACTTGGGAATTTGCCAAGATGATTCCGTGGCAATTTCTAAACTCAGATGGCACCAGATAGCACCATTTTGCTTCTTCGGACACATTGCTTTTGTAAGACCAAAGACAAATCTGAAGAAAAAACCAGGCCTTGAAAAGAAGGGAGTCTTAAAATGGGGGTATGTTCACAAACGTTGTGAACAACAAATCTGAATAAGCAAGGACTAGATAAGGTAGAAGGGGAGGGGGAGGAGGGGGGGGCGTTTAAAGTTAAACTGGGGTGTCTTCTTCTTCTTTTTCTTCTTCGTTCTAGGCTGCAACTCCAACAATCAATCGTGTATTGCAAGAGTTAGTTTTGACGCGAAAGCAGACGGGCGCAGTGGTGTGGTGGCAAGACATCGGCCTCCTAATCGGGAGGTCGTGAGTTCGAATCCTGGTCGCTGCCGCCTGGTGGGTTAAGAGTGGAGATTTTTCCGATCTCCCAGGTCAACTTATGTGCAGACCTGCTAGTGACTTAACCCCCTTCGTGTGTACACGCAAGCACAAGACCAAGTGCGCACGGAAAAGATCCTGTAATCCATGTCAGAGTTCGGTGGGTTATAGAAACACGAAAATACCCAGCATGCCTCCCCCGAAATCGGCGTATGCTGCCTGAATGGTGGGGTAAAAACGGTCATACACGTAAAAATCCACTCGTGATAAAAACATGAGTGAACGAAGAAGAAGACGAAGAACAAGAAGAACAAGAAGAAGAAGACGCGAATGCCCCCCCCCCCCCCCCTAGGCAGCCATATTCCGTTTTCGGGTCTTGAAAGGGGGTTCCACCAATGTACTCCATAGTACTGTTCGCAGTGTCAGTAGACGGACATACTTAGCGTTAAGATATAGTTCATCACGACCCTTCGCTTCTTTTCGTATGATTACATCAGGAAGGCCAAGTAATTAGGTGAAGAGGCAATTATAAACTGTACTATAGCAGCCTTGACGAGGTAAGTAGTTATAGCAAGTAGGGGAAAGTGTAGAGTAGGCTATAACCCTTGGTGGACATTTTGGTAGAAAGAGAATTGTGATGGTTTACTGGGGTCGTTTTGGCTGTAATCGGGGGGGGGGGGGGGGAGGGTCATGAGTGTGTGTTTTTTAGTGTGTGTGTTTTAGTGTGTGTGTTTTAGTGTGTGTGTTTTAATGTGTGTGTTTTAGTGTGTGTGTCCGTTTGTGTCTCCATCTCTCTTTCTCTCTCTCTCTCTCTGCGCATGTGAGTGTGTGTCCGTTTGTGTCTCCATCAGGGGCGGATCAGTTGCTTTGTAAGGGGGGTGCACTTTGAATCGAAAGTGAATGTGATGGGCGCGAAGCGGCCGAATTTGCTAGGGGGGTCCGGGGGCATGCCCCCCCGGAAAAAAATTTTGGCTCAAAGAAGCAAAATGGTGCCATCTGGTGCCATTTGAACTTATAAATGGTCATAGAATCAGCTTTCCAAAATTTTTTTTTTTTTTTTTTTTTTGCTGGAGGGGGGGCGCACGTGCACCCCCCCCCCCCCACTCGTCCGCCCCTGTCCATCTCTCTCTCTCTCTGCGCATGTGAGTGTGTGTCCGTTTGTGTCTCCATCTCTATCTCTCTCTGCGCATGTGAGTGTGTGTGTGCGTGTGTGTGTGTGTGTCTGCCGGTGTGTGTGTCTGCCGGTGTGTGTGTGTGTATATGTGTGTGTGTGTGCGAGTGTGTGTGTGTGTTTGTCAGTGTCTCCATCGCTCTCTCTCTCTATCTGCGCATGTGATTGTGTGTGTTCATGTGACAGAATAAGCCTACCCGTAAGTGTTTGTTTTTGTCTGCGGCGCCGTGGAGCAAAATGTTTCTCACTGCTCTAGTACAGACATTTAGAAACAACGTAAGTGTAGGCGTCAATTCCGATGCATGTGTTTCGAGTGGGGATATAAAGGAAACACAGTAACTGTGAACGAGAGAGAGAGAGAGAGAGAGAGAGAGAGAGAGAGAGAGAGAGAGAGAGAGAGAGAGAGAGAGAAAGGGAGAGAGAGAGAGGAAGAGAAAGGGAGAGAGGGGGGGAGAGAGAGAGAGAGGGGGGGAGAGAGGGGGGAGATAGAGAGAGGAAGAGAGATAGAGAGGAAGAGACAGAGAGAGAGAGACACACACACACACAGAGACAAAGAAAGGAGTATGGGGGGGGGGGGGGGGTGAGACGAGAGAGCTCAAACACTTTTTGATGAAAGAGAGAAACACATTTTGCGCGCGTGGAAAGAGAGAGATCAAATCAAATTTTAATTTTGAGAGAGAGAGAGAGAGAGAGAGAGAGAGAGAGAGAGAGAGAGAGAGAGAGAGAGAGAGAGAGAGAGAGAGAGAGAGAGAGAGAGAGAGAGAGAGAGAGAGAGAGAGAGAGTTTACATAAACACACACGCTTCCTATCCAAATGCCAAAGCGACTAACCCAGTAATGTAAACTGGGTGCATTCCGCACAACCTTGCATGCAAGATGTGACGTTACACTTACAGGGGAATGAGATCAGTCAGAAATCACACCAGGTATAACAGACTTCACAATCATACAGGGAACCTGTCACTATTCGTTTAAGAATGTTGCTTGAAATGCAAACATTGTTTTAAAGTGTTTGGGCCGTTTAATGTTTAACAGTAGAAAACGTTTCGCAACAAGACAAGACTGACCGTTTTGGACATAAAATGCACACACAAAAAGAACTTGATAAAAAATAAATACACGTAGAATAGAAAGATAAAGTGATAGATTATATAGATAGTTAGGTACTAAGGTAGATAAGGGTTCCACCAACACGTACATATATTATCTTTCAAACATGTCTAGAGCAACTAATACTGCAGCCCTGTTTGTTTTAATTCTTCGCGACGTTTTAGTTCACTACCCCAGGACAGAAAATCAAGATCTTTTCAATACAACTATGTTTGCACATTTATACTCTCAGTTCAAGCTAGTGTTCACGTACCTACACCTGTTCAATAGAAAACACGCGTAATAAACCATACCACTATTACCAGAAATTTCGTATGGAACATATGCTCGTAAAAAAAACCAGAGTGAAATCTATGCACCCCCGAATATACGGAACAGTAAAACACGGAGGGTTTATGAACAATGAAAACTTATAAATAAAAGAAAACACACCAGTAACCAGGTTATGTAAGTTTAAATCAATATTTCGGCATGTAACTGCCTTCTTCAGGATGGTATGGAAAGAATTAAATGAAAAACCATTACATTAAATTTAATGAAAGATTAAATGAAAACTTAATCAGAAATGAGACGTATAAGGAACGGTACTGTCCTTTACGCAAGAAAGATTCTTTTGTTGGTCAGGGGCTCATGACAAAAAACGTTTACTAACAAACGCAACAGCGAGCTAAATAAAAAAGAATTAAAAAAATTCTTACCTCCAAATGTTTCACAATAAATAAATACCCTAACATCACACCTGCTTCACAACATATGTATCCACACACACAGGTGTCCCAACGGACTCACAAAACTATTCACAAAACACACGTCAGTAAATGCACGAGACACCTCCCAACCACAATAATTCCACCCGTTCCAGCGTAAGGTCGCCCGCACTTCTGAGCATTTGCGCTACCTCTGAGCATTCCCCCTTACCGCACAACAGAAAGGTGTATTTGAGAGGAGGCAGTTTTCTGCATAATCCCCCGTCATACGGCAAAAACGGCTATGGCTCGCTTCTCTGCTCGAACAATCATGCTTGTTTATCCAGTATATCAGCTGCTGTAACAAGCATTCTTGTTTTCCTCTCTGCTCGAACAATCATGCTGGTTTATCCAGTATATCAGCTGCTGTAACAAGCATTCTTGTTTTCTTCTCTGCTCGAACAATCATGCTCGAACATTCATGCTTGTTTCTTCTCGTCTGTCTATCAGGTGGAGAGATTGGTGAAACTGATGTCTGCGAGTGACATTGGAGTTTTGAAAGGCCTATCCATGGTGCTGTGTTTTGCAGCGATAAACCTTGAGGCGACTCAATTAGACTGCGTTTGTTGTCTGGTGCGTAAGCGTCGCGGGTGAGACTAGTTTAGCTGGGGATTACGGGGGTAGGGGGGGGGGGGGGATTCTTCTGGGTTAGTGTTGTTGAAAACACGCGTGGAGATGTGGAGGAGCCAGGGAGTGGGGAATAGGATACGTTGGGATGCCTTGACATTGAACTACCGTTTATGAAACCTCAGATCTACCCCCTCCCCCCTCCATGGCACCACCACAACCCCACTCAATATTTTCAACGTCAAATTCCAGAAACAAACAACCCCCTTTACTTCTGACAGGGTGGGGGGGGGGGGGGAGGGTGGAGGGAGGGGACGCTGCCTTGATACTAAAATATGAAATTTCAAACTCAGAAAGCCCCCCCCCCCCCCAAAACCCTTCTTTCACATCCTCCTCTCCTCCCTGTAACTTTCTTTCCAGGGCGGGAGAGGATTATGGGTAGCCGAGTGGTAACGCACTTACGCTCGGAAGCGAGAGGTTGCGAGTTCGACCCTGGGTCAGGGCGTTAGCAATTTTCTCCCCCCTTTCCTAACCTAGGTGGTGGGTTCAAGTGCTAGTCTTTCGGATGAGACGAAAAACCGAGGTCCCTTCGTGTACACCACATTGGGGTGTGCACGTTAAAGATCCCACGATTGACAAAAGGGTCTTTCCTGGCAAAATTGTATAGGCATAGATAAAAAAAAAAATGTCCACCAAAATACCCGTGTGACTTGGAATAATAGGCCGTGAAAAGTAGGATATGCGCCGAAATGGCTGCGATCTGCTGGTCGATGTGAATGCGTGATGTATTGTGTAAAAAATTCCATCTCACACGGCATAAATAGATCCCTGCGCCTTGAGTCCGAGTCTGGAGATACGCGCGCGATATAAGACTTCATATAACATTATGTTTAAAGGTGTAGAGTAAACGAGATTCGCTTTCGTTCGACCTCCAACTTGTTTTGTCTGGGTTGTATTTTTCTGTTTGTCTTCTCTTTTTCAAAACAGAAAAGTTCTTCAAAAATTACAAAGCAGTTTCTCGTTCGTGGTCGTAATAAACTGTACTTCCACCTTTGGAATGAAAAACAGAAAAGTCTCTTAATCTCCTTAAATCCGGGGGAGGGGAGGGAGGTTGTCTTTCCTCTGTGACTCTCGTTGTTTGTTGTTTTCAGCAGACAAGGTTTGCTGCTGTTTATGCGTGCGTGTGTGTGCCACGGTGTTTATGTGTGTGTGTGTGTGTATTTGTGTGTGAGTACGTACGTGCATGTGTGTGTGTGTGTGTGTGAGAGAGTACGTACGTGCGCGCGCGTGTGTGAGCCCCGGAGTACGTACGTGCGCGCGCGTGTGTGCCGCGTGTGTGCGTGCGTGTGTGTAACTGTGTGTTTGTGTGTGTTGTTGAGTGTCGCTCAAAATTCAGAAAGCTTCAAGGTCTTTCGAGAAGGAAATGGGTTACTGAAACAAGGACCGGCCTTCATGCAAGCGCAGTGTTTGTCATCGATGTAACAGAAAAGAAACAGAAATAAACAACGTAAACTAAGCTGTGGGGAGAGAAAGAGAGAGAGAGAGAGAAAGAGAGAGAGAGGGAGAGAAAAAGAGAGAGAGAGGGAGAGAAAGAGAGAGAGAGAAAGAGAGAGAGAGGGGGGGAGCAAAAGAAGAATCAGGCTTGGTTTTACTGAGGTTCAGACACATAAACATTGCAATGTGCATCACTGGTTTGTTGTTATTGTAGTTCGTTTTGTATTCATCGCAGTTAGTTTCACAAAATCAGCTTTGTCGCAGGAGAGACCATTGAATTTGCAGAAAGCGGCCGTGCACTCTCATCGTCTGCCTGTCGTTTTATTTATTTTATTTTATTTAAAAAAATCTTTACACCAGAAATAAAAATGTTCTACACTACAGCGACACTGATTTTTTGTTTTGTTTTGTAAAAGACAACTGAAACTGTTAATACCCGAAATAAACAACCACATTAATGAATCACTTGTAGGGCTGTAAGGAACAATTTACAAACTGGTCTTATTTGTTCCCTTACAGGTTTTCCGTAATAATCAGTCATGGCCCGCGCGGAACTCGGTTAGCACAAGAACAAAGCAAAACTGGTGCACTTTCTACCGACATTTTAGACAGATCTACGGCTTTAAGAACCAGCGGGCAACAAGAAAGTGATGAGAAGAAAGACAGAAAGGCATTCACGTAGGTATGCCATGGTTGTTGGTGTAACATACGGCATTACGCAGACATATGGTAAACTGTTCTATTCTGTAACCACTGCTCTGAAGTTCTCTACAGCGGAAAGAATGTGATCTGTGTGTTGTCAGAAAGTGTCCGTGTGTTTACAGCAGCATAAAGCCACACACTGTCACAATTGCTCGATACAACAATGATTAATGGGTTGTCAACAACAACAAAAAGTGCAGTAAGAGGGATGCTGTGCGAATGTTCATACCTTTATTCAGGGAAATTGTCGGGATAAATGAGCTGTACATTTTACCCCCAGCTGGGGCGGATTAGGGGGGGATGTTACAGGGGTTCTGGAACACCTCCCCCCCCTCGGATGTCAAAAAAAAAAAGATTCTGTCTGTGAAAAAAACAACCATTTTCTGTCTGAATTTAAAAAAAAAAAATTCTGTCCGTAAAGCCGGGGGAAGAGTTAATTGTCAGTTATAGCACGAACCCTCCTTCGCCCCTCCCCCGACCAAATGCGACATGTCTTTCCTTCTAACCATACTATATGATGTCGGGAGTTGATATCAGTGAAGATAAATTGCCATTATTTAATACTAACCTTAAAAGAAATAATGAGTGGCTGCTGATACCAGTTGATCATGTTTCAAATCAAGGATAAGCCATACATTGTTTATAAAATAGCTAAAATTCTTCAGCTTCAAGGGGGGCTTTGCCCCCCAGATCCCAGCTTGTAACCCCCCCCCCCCTTCCCCCCCCCCCCCCCCCCTGCCCAGCACCTTCCCTCCCCCCTTCGAAGACAGATTTTTTTAAAGAAAAATAAAGATACCTACTTGGGTGACAGGTCAATAGTGATGAGAAGGAAGGAAGGAAGAAAGAAACGAAAAAGTGCCTGGTTTTGGGAACTCCCCTTTAGCGGGACACCCCGCCCCCCCTTCATATAGGCTACACACTCAAGACCAGCGCTGTTGACAACCGTTGCATTCTACATGTACCACCATTTAGAGACCCCCTGCTGGATTTTCTCATATAATTATGTTTGGGAGTCTTAAAGGTGGGAGGGGGGGAGGAGGAGGGGGTGGTTCCACTGTGTTAAGCTGAAACCTACGGTTTTAGACCCCTTCAAACAGATTTACGGAAGTGCCAACAGATAAGAGACAGACATGCACAGAGAGACAGAGTGATTATTGTGCAACCTGAAACTGGAGAAACATCCTGCTGTTGTAAGGTTATGGCCTGTTTATGTTTCTGCTGGGACGATTTGCGTCTTAGGAATTTCTTGGCGATAGAGCCAAAGTGCTTCAAACACAATAATTATACTCGTACTACAGTTGCAAAGCGAAACATTGATGCAGAAAAAAAAAGTAAGGTGAGTATTTAAAATTGAAATCCAAGTGACAGCCGTTTTTTGGCAATGCATTAAAAAGAAACACCACTTCCCCCTCTCTACTAAAGATACGATTTTCTGCGTGTGGCCTCTGAAGAGTGAAATCCGTTTGATGACCGGATTTTTTCAGATTTTGTAATTTTGATCATTGCACGGGTTTTGCTAACTCTTTGTTTTCTACAAAGCTCTGATGGGTGTGATGTGTTTTTGAGAATGTACTTGCTCCGTGATCTTAAAGATTCAAAAGTCCTGTATGTGTCTGTGTGGTTGGTTACAGTTGTGCCAGAAACTGTTGCAGTTTAAACTTTAATAGATCGCATGACTATTGTGTCATGGGAGCTGAACAGGCTTGCGCGCGCACACACACA
Organism: Littorina saxatilis; assembly: GCF_037325665.1. Classification (NCBI taxonomy): domain Eukaryota; kingdom Metazoa; phylum Mollusca; class Gastropoda; order Littorinimorpha; family Littorinidae; genus Littorina; species Littorina saxatilis. The sequence continues at coordinate 40,034,880 of NC_090248.1, forward strand.
CACACACACACACACACACACACACACACACGCATGGACGCACACATACATGCAAGAGTTAAAACAAGATATTTTGTCATCAGTTATAATCATATCATGCCAATTGCACAAATTGTCACACTTAATTTCATTTTAAAGCATTTTTGTGTGACATTCATTCCACTAACTTTCCAAATGGTCATCTAACTGGGACAAATTATCCACAAAAATTGCACCTTTCGTGACACATATAACATGCTCATAGTAGTTTAAGTAATAAACATTTTCCCGGCAGTTATCCCGGCAGAGAATCACATGCCAACCTGGATTCTTCTCCATATCAAACTTGTAGAAAATATATATTTTATATATATATATCGATGGTTTACAATCTGTCAGTGCCACTCTTTGAAATTAGCCCACAACAAAACAAATATATGGTGCTGTGAAAACACTGAAATGCCTGACAAACGTATAAACTTATGTTAGTTAGTTAGTTGTTGCTTTTTGGGTCCAGCGGACCATATAGGCCAAATCAGGACCCCCTATAAACTTATGTAGCCTGTTCTAAATATGCTGAAGTGAAAAGGCTTGAAATCTTGGACAACATTTACAGTAGTTGGAAGTGTATGACAACATGAAAAGAACTGAATGAAGCATGCAGACAACAAATACACACACACACACACACACACATACCCAGTGACACACACACACAGTGACACACACACACACACACACGCACACACACACTGCAGAATGATTTGCTGGCTGTTTGAAATTTGCATAGCATAGGTTTGGTCCTTGCTGAAGTGGGGTTTTCCAACACCAATTGAAACCCAGTGACGTCTGTCACAAACTTTCAAATTTGACGTTCAGACAAACAATATAATAGTATTCTGTCTATGCCTTCGCATGCTCGGCACTACTTGTTTTCCTTTGCTGGGCAATGAGTTAGTTTTCTTCGCTTGGCAACGTCAGCATTGTCTGCAATAAAAACACACAAACAAAAGCGTCTTGATATAAGTACAAGTTTCATGAAACAAAGAAAAATACAATCACAAAACAAGCTGCAAGTTGCAACTCAGTAAATAAGAGAAAGACTTAAAAATAATGCAGACAGTCAGACTGAACAACATGACAATCGACATACATCAGCAAAGGAGAGAAAGGAAGAAAACAAACAAACAAAGGAACAGACAAAACATGAATAGAGGAGAAAGACACGCACACACAAACAAAGTCAAACACTCACAGAGTGCTTATGTAATATCTAAACACACACACACAAACACACACACAAACAGACACATACAGGGTTTCATTGGCGCATTAAATCTTAAATTGTCCCATCACATTTCCCTTCAGTGCGTCAAAGGGCGCATTGAGATTACGTACCACTGCGCCACCAAATGTACACTTTACATCGGATTAAACACACACACACACAGATAACACGATATAGCGGCTAATTCTCAGATGGCACCATATTGCACCATTTTGCATCCTTGGTCAAAATGCGTTCAGGCCTCTTTGGCGCTTCTTGCCTTCGACTATGTCCCATCGAAAATTGGTTGAGTGGGACAAATGTCCCATTGCCTTTTTCTCCCAGGCTAAACCCTGCACATGCATACACACACACACACACACAGACACAGACAACCCCCCCACACACAAAGACCTATACACAGCCATGTACATGTACTGAAACATGCAAAACAAGAGGAAAGTAGCACACTAACCTGCAGAACTCCTCTTCGTTTTCTCCTTGTTACTGTTAGCTGCATGAACGCCGGTAGTAGCCTGACTAAGGATCTCTATTTCCTCTGCAAGAAAGAAAGCAAAATTGAGAGAGAATCAGAATATGAGCTGCAATGCCTAGATGTTAACTTCATTAAACCACACACACACACACACACACACACACACACACACACACACACACACACACACACACACACACACACACACACACACACACACACACACACACACACACTCACTCATTCTCAAAGGGGGCGGGGACATAACTCAGTTGGTAGCGTGCTGGCTTGGTAACCAGTTTGTTGCTATTGGACCTGAACCTCTACATGAAATTTATTTCTCAGTCTAATTTGTGCAGCCTCTTCCAGGTGTCCTAACACCCCCTTGTGAAGGCATGCACACGATAAAGATCCCAAGTCTCAGCAGGGAACTTATTTTCAAGATTTTGTGCAATTTGTGCACCTTCTTCCACACATCCCCGCGTTCACGAATGCAGACGATTAAGATCCCAAGCTCACAATTCACAGCAAAAGCCCCAGGGCCTAGAAAAGACCGATACAGTGGAACCCCCATTATAAGACCTCCCCCCTTCAAGACCTTGCTTTTGCAGGTTTCTGTTCATAACTGTTTAAGGACTGGGTGGCCGAGTGGTAACGCACTTGCGCTCGGAAGCGAGAGGTTGCGAGTTCGACCCTGGGTCAGGGCGTTAGCAATTTTCTCCCCCCTTTCCTAACCTAGGTGGTGGGTTCAAGTACTAGTCTTTCGGATGAGACAAAAAACCGAGGTCCCTTCGTGTACAATACATTGGGGTGTGCACGTTAAAGATCCCACGATTGACAAAAGTGTCTTTCCTGGCAAAATTGTATAGGCATAGATAAAAATGTCCACCAAAATACCCGTGTGACTTGGAATAATAGGCCGTGAAAAGTAGGATATGCGCCGAAATGGCTGCGATCTGCTGGCCGGTGTGAATGCGTGATGTATTTTGTAAAAAAATTCCATCTCACACGGCATAAATAAATCCCTGCGCCTTGAATATGTGCGCGATATAAATTGCATAAAATTTAATAAAAAATAAAAAAATTAAAAAAAATTAAAATCCCTGCGCTTAGAACTGTACCCACGGAATACGCGCGATATAAGCCTCATATTGATTGATTGATTGATTGATTGATAACCTCTGCAAATTTACTTCCATTTTAGGACTCCCTTTTATTTATGACCTGAATTTCTCACATTTTTTGAGGTCTTAAAAAGGGGGTTCCACTGTTCACACAAACAGGAAAAAACAGCGACTCACCAAAATCCTCCTCATCCACAAGGACTTCCAGATCAATACCCAGCAAGTCTCCCCCTCCTCTCACCCCCGCGACAGCGGCAGCGAAGGCGACAACTGTACTGCCTGCACCAAGCTTAGCGTCCCTGACTGCAGGATTCGTGTCTTTGATATCAGGAGGTAGCGATGCTGTTCGTGCAATACTGGGTACCAGGGAGGGGGTATTTTTGGTGGGGTGGGCGGGGGCAGGGGTTGAGGTGGCGAGAGGGTGTCCGTGATCGGGGAGCGTTGTGCTCCAACTGGCGCATTTGCGAAGTCGAGGGCTGCAGCGTATCATTTCTGACATTTCTGGTGAGCTGCTGATTTCTGCTGAACAGACACAGCGAAAGATTGAAAATTCCGAAGAAAATTGAGCTTCTCAATCTCATTGCAAAAAATGTTGACAGAAAATAAACAGGACATAAAGATAAGTATCACATTTCACACACACACACACACACACACACACACACACACACACACACACACACACACACACACACACACACACACACACACACTATTTTTCTGTTGGTCAGCATACAAATTGCTTTGCATAGCCCGTCAAGTCACAATCTCTCACTATTTACTGGAATTCCTTCGATTCTATCATCAACTGATAACTGGACTTTTGTAATCAAGGATATGGAATGAATGAGTACAGAGTATCAGACACATACTCCAAAATAACAGTTATCAATCAAGATGAAGTGCAAAAGGAAATACAGTGGAACCCCCCTTTTAAAACCTCCAAAAATCTGAGAAAATCAGTCTTAAAAAAGGAGGGAGTCTTAAAATGGGGGTACTTTTACAGAGGTTAAGAACAGAGTCTGAGAAAACAAGGTCTTAAAAAGGAGGGAGTCTTAAATTGGGGGGGTCTTAAAAGGGGGGGGGGGGGGGGGGGGGGGGGGTGGCCACTGTATCAGCTGATACCTTTGCCTTGAAACGACTCCCGGTCCTGCATCCTTGCACGCAGAAACTCCTGTTGTCTTTGCTGTTTTCTTCGCAAGCGTTCCCGTCGCTGCAGTTCCTCAGCTGAGTGTGTTTTGCTGAACAAAGGACACCAGCAGATAATATTAGTACCTGTGTTCAGTAGTTGGGTTTAGCGAAACACTATTTCCTGAACTTAACAACTCAGCTGCCAGCTATATCCGACGAGATCAATTGTGCACACAATACAATCTCCAAAAATCTGAGAAAATTGGGTTTTTTTAAAAGGGAAAGATTCTTAAAATAGAAGTGAATTTACAGATATTATGAACAGAAAATCTGAAAACTAGGGTCTTAAAACAAAGATTCCACTCTATAGTAAAAATAAATAATTCTCAATCGTTCAGTGTCTTTGATTTTACTTTGGATATTCATCTAAAATTAACTCAATTAATTGATTCATCATTTCAACATGGCTTAGACCTGTTCATGGGCAGACACTACCGGACAGATGAAAGCTCTCAAATCATCACTATTCCTATAACATTTTCAACGACTTCGAGTATTGTAACAGTTCTTAAGACAAAATCTTGCTGCAAAATCAACAAATAAACAATAAAGTGTCCACCACATCAAATCCAAACATGTCTGAATACATTTACGTATCAGACAGGGGCTTAGTCAATTGCTGTCAGGGGCGGGGATGTAGCTCAGTCGGTAGCGCGCTGGATTTGTATCCAGTTGGCCGCTGTCAGCGTGAGTTCGTCCCCACGTTCGGCGAGAGATTTATTTCTCAGAGTCAACTTTGTGTGCACTCTCCTCGGTGTCCGAACACCCCCGTGTGTACACGCAAGCACAAGACCAAGTGCGCACGAAAAAGATCCTGTAATCCATGTCAGAGTTCGGTGGGTTATAGAAACACGAAAATACCCAGCATGCTTCCTCCGAAAACGGCGTATGGCTGCCTAAATGGCGGGGTAAAAAACGGTCATACACGTAAAATTCCACTCGTGCAAAAAAAACCCACATGAGTGTACGTGGGAGTTTCAGCCCACGAACGCAGAAGAAGAAGAAGAAAAATTGCTGTCAAAAAGCAAGAATGGTATGTTATTGGAACGTTTCATTCGTGACAAAACAAAACGTTACATTCACATTACGTGACATTACGTTTTGTTTCGTCATCAATCAACCGTTCCAATAGCATACCGTTCTTGTTTTTTTATTCTGAATTTTGGAACGTTGGCAGTGTATCTGTTTTTGAATTTCCAGTCATCTGCTGCATAAAGCCCGAGCAATCTTAAAGCTGTATTCCCAAGGAACGAGAAATTTATATGAGGTGAAACGTGAGAAGGAATCCTTTCACTGAAACTTTTGATGCACACAAAAAGACTTTAAGCCCCAAGTCTTCTTGTGTAAAAGTTTCAGCGATACGACTGGTACCGTCGGTTCTGATTGGGGTAAATTTCTTGTAACCTGGGAACACGGCTATAAGGAAGCTCGGGCTTTAATTCTAATTTCAAAAACAAAATGCCAGGTTATTGGAACGTTTAATTTATGACCACAAACAAATGTTACATTTACTGTACTTTGACTTTGGGGTCTTGTGGACAGACAGACTTTCTTTCTTTCTCTCTTTATTTGGTGTTTAACGTCGTTTTCAACCATTCAAGGTTATATCGCGACGGGGAAAGGGGGGAGATGGGATAGGGGAAAGGGGGGAGATGGGATAGAGCCACTTGTTAATTGTTTCTTGTTCACAAAAGCACTAATCAAAAAATTGCTCCAGGGGCTTGCAACGTAGTACAATATATGACCTTACTGGGAGAATGCAAGTTTCCAGTACAAAGGACTTAACATTTCTTACATACTGCTTGACTAAAATCTTTACAAACATTGACTATATTCTATACAAGAAACACTTAACAAGGGTAAAAGGAGAAACAGAACCGTTAGTCGCCTCTTACGACATGCTGGGTAGCATCGGGTAAATTCTTTCTCGTCCCAACCAATATGGGACTCCCCCTAACCCGCGGGGGGTGTACAGACAGACAAACACTTTTGATACAGATAATGAATTTATCGCAACATTTTCCTAGAACCTAACTGGCAAGACACTGACGAAGCAATGAACGTTAGCAGCCTATCTGTTTTGGGATTTTCCGTCATTTGTAGGCTCACCTGTCGTTTGATATGGCTGGCTCAGGTGTAGATGGCCTCGAAGTGGAGGCTGATTTTTGTTGTTCACTGTCAGTGTTTCTTGGCTCCAGTGGCATCTGCTCACTTTCAATTATCTCTGCACCTGGAACTAAACAGCGTGGACACTAAGAAATAGCAACCAGCAAAGTAACTGCTACAGTGGGACCTGCCTATAACGACCAAAGAAAAAGTGGTTCTTATTGACAGGTGGTCATTCTTGAAAGATGAATTACATGGGTGGGACTGAACAATGTCATGAATCCTGAACACACACACACACACACACACACACACACACACACACACGCACGCACGCACGCACACACACACACGCACACACACACATGCACGCACACACACAGACACCACACACACACCACACACACACACACACACACACACACACAAAAAGAGGCCATAATTGAATCCGGATTTCCGGCATATACCGGAAGAATCCCACCCATGGAATTATATAGGAAAGAACTTCACCAGGGATCCCTTGGGGTGGTTATAATGGTAGTGGTCATCAAAATATCTTGGATTCAAGTTTTTACTTGAGGGCTTGATATCAATAAAACTTCACGATTAAGCATGAAAATGTTAAAAATCAGCAAAAATTAGCATGGGATTCAGATTTCCCAAATGTATTCTGTTTACCTGCTATTTCTGTTTTAAGACCCTCCATTATAAGACTCCCTGCATTATAAGACTCCCTGCATTATAAGACTCCCTGCATTATAAGACTCCCTGCATTATAAGACTCCCTGCATTATAAGACTCCCTGCATTATAAGACTCCCTCCATTATGACTCCCTCCATTATGACTCCCTGCATTATGACTCCCTGCATTATGACTCCCTGCATTATGACTCCCTGCATTATAAGACTCCCTGCATTATAAGACTCCCTGCATTATGACTCCCTCCATTATGACTCCCTGCATTATAAGACTCCCTGCATTATAAGACTCCCTGCATTATAAGACTCCCTGCATTATAAGACTCCCTCCATTATAAGACTCCCTCCATTATAAGACTCCCTCCATTACATCTTCTCAGTATTATATGAATGTTAAAACAGTTTGCATTTCTTTCTTGTTCTTGTATTTTTGTTTTGTTTTTTCATGTACCCCCATGGGAGTCCTTTAATAAATTCTTCGCCTTGCCTTGCCTACAGCGAGCACTGCCCCATTTCTTACCATTCACCTCTGGTTCCGGTACCAAGGCACCTCCTCCTCCATTCTCAATCTTAGACACTGGAGGATTTTGCTCCTCAGCCGCAGGAGTCTCTGCGTGTGCTGCCAAAGACATTTGCATGGTTCGTGATACCAGGGGAGTGTGGTGAACAGCTTGTCGCCGGCTTCGAGTTGTTCGCCGCGCACCAGCCGCCTTTTCATCCAGTATTTCACGACGCATGTCTGTGACCTTGTATATGGCGGGTGGCTGGAACCAAAGGGGGTCATCTTTTGTCCAAAAAAATGTGTAAATGCCTCCTGTCTTTGACAAAAATAAGTTCTTATCGGGAACACCACAATCAGAGTATGATTTATTTGGACATAAACACAGGCGATTCCTTATGTTATGTGTTTCACTGTTAGTGTTACTACAGTGGAACTCCTCTTTTAAGAACCCTTGATTTAAAGGGACAACCATGACCAAAAACAGGACTCAAATAGCCAAATAAGCTAAACATTTCAGGTTGGGGTTTTGATTTATGTCACCACACACCAGGAATACCTTAAAATAAGCCCTTGACTTGTGTTTGAGCGCTCAGTTACTCATATTTTCAACGGCTGTCCTTATGTAATCTTTTGAGACTGACCGCCATTTATGACCTTGCCTTCTCAGACTTGTTCATAAGCTCTATAAATTGACCTCCATTTTAAGACCACCTCCCTTTCAAGACCAGATTTCCTCCGATTTGGGGTGGTTTTAAAACAGGGGTACCACTGTGTTTGAGACTCACTGGTTTAGGAGCTTGTGTGATACATTTGAGGTATGTTTTGTCACCAAGGCAGTTCCCGAGACAGTTTCCAAAGCACCTGAAAGATTCCAAATTCAATGTTTTAAGGAAAAGGCTACACCAGATGACAATAAAATACACACAAGAAACACATATCTATATATTTTATATAGTAATAACAGCAATGGTAATACAAACTATAAGAGTCTAAGAAAATTATGAATACTGATTTTTTTTTCTTGCTCAATGCGTCTGTACTTGTTTCTATATCCTTAGAACACAATCAAACAAAAACGAAAAATAAAACTTACAACGAGGAATGGTTGATTTCTCCACCTGAATGTACCTGTGATAGGTTTCATCCGCTCACAATGATTGTAAACACTAATTGCGTTGCGAAATATTCGATTGTTTTTATAATCCAATTATTTATTCATTGCTCTTACACACATGAAACAACCTTGAGATCAAATCTAATCATGACAGTAGTCCTCAACATATTCTGGACAACCACATAAGAGAAAGACGAAATGCAAGGGTAAGTCAGGCATTTCGTCACACAGTACACTACATTTAACAAACTCCTGACAAAACATGTATTTTCTCTTTCCCAAAATAATGTTTCTCTTTCCCAAGATAATGTATGGATAGCTGCCAACCTTCTGAAGTCAAAATCCAGGAGCCAGGGGGACCGTTTAGTCTTGAATATGAGCAGGGAGAAGTTGTAAAATTCGGAAGATTCCCGGAAAATCCGGGAGGGTTGGCAGCTATGTGTATGGATACATCAGGGATCACCTTAACCGGAAATGTCAGGTATTTAATTGGAAAATTTTTAAAAAATGAAATCAGCAACTGGTTTTACATACCAGTTTATAATTCTAGTCCAAACCGGTCACTTCCCGACAAATGATATAATGCAATCACTGTGTGTTAGATTTGTTAGTTTGACTGGTTGCCACAACAGAGTGCAGACCTGGGAACCCGTTTTGCACTTTGAGTATTCTCAAACTTGGTGTATTTTCAGAAAAATGAGCGTACTCCACACAGCGTTTGAACATCCATGATTAAAACATGCCTCACGCGCGTCCGTCACACCGTTAATTAAGTTTACCTATACATTTAAAACAAATGCTTTTTTCAATGTTTACTGACAAAAACTGTAATCATGTGACAAAATACTGGATCGGCTTCGGGATGGGCGTGTGAAGAAAAGTTGTCTAGGAATTTTTCTCGTCGTATTTTTTTCCCACTGACCGTACTGATCGTATTCTCGACAATCATGCGTACAAAATACGGCGAAATCGTATGGGTTCCCAGGTCTGAGAGTGACTGACTTCTGCAAGAGCCAGTATTCGTATTTGTAAAGAAATACAAGTTTTGAACGTGACCAGCGCAATCACTGCACTGATGCATACATGTGTGTATCTTTTTCTTAGGCCCCCCCAAAAAATGTTGGTTAATGATAACCAGACCGACCCTAAAACTATTTTTTTCATTTCTAAATTTTTTTTTTTTTTTAAATTGGCACATTTGGCAAAACATACCGAGACTAATGGAAGTAACCGACTTCAAACTCAACTAAAGTTTTAAAAAAATAACATAAAATAAAGAAAGTAAAAAAGCCTACCTACCGACCCTATTTTTGGGGGTCACGTTACCCTAAACCAACATTTGGGGGGGGGGGGGGGGGCCTTACTTCAATGCCCGTTTCAGCCCATCTGTGACCGCTTCCTTTTTGGCCTTTTCCAGTGACAGAGCCTTTGACCGCATACCTTCACTCACTCCGTAGCCAACATCTTCGTGAAATGCCCCATCCTGTTGATGAGAAAGAGTCTTTGAGATTAAGAAAGTTGACAAAAACTGAACAGTTCAGATTCAAATTTGCAAACTGAAAGTACATGTCATCTGTTTTAGAACCCCCCAGACCTGCCTACCCCAAAAATTACAAGGAGTAATGAGCCCAGCCAAAAAGAGTAATCTGGTGGTAGAAAGAGTAGTTTTTCGTTGCCAAAAGTAACGGCCATCGGTGGGTGTGACTAAAAGGAGAACCCAAATAAAGAATTTGACACTGCCTTGCCTGTAGTCTAGACATCCTCATTTTTCTCCCAACGGAGAAATAGTTGTTCATAAAGTCTTGCAGGACACAAACATTCTTCTGCACACTTTCTGTTCATATTCAGTTGCTTCGCAAAAATAAAATGTCATTGATTTTATCAAATTGTGAAGTCAGTCAAAAACGACCCTAGAACACAGCTCTGGGAAACTACACTGATTGGAACGATCTAGGATGATGTGGTTGTTTGTCCCGATATGCTTCGCACAGTCATTCTTTCCTCCGTGTGCACATGAAAAATCACGGTGGCAAAGCGAACACAACACGTGGCTTGGTCCTTTCAATAGAGGTGTTTGCCGGAGCTAGCCACTCTCGGTAACAGTGACTCAACCGCAGGACTCTGAGACGTTCGCAAGAACCCAGTCCTCCATGGCCAAGATTCTGAGTAGCTAGTTGGCTCACGTAAGTGTAGCCTATGCGATGATAAACTTTGTCTGTCTGTGCGTGCGTGCGTGCGTGCGTGCGTGTGTGTGTGTGTGTGTGATAGAAACTTTAACATTTCCGAGTCTATGGATAAAGCTCGCATAAGAAGATTACGTCTCGGTCAAAAGTGTTTGACGTGTGTGATAGAAACTATTTGAAGACGTCACATTATGACGTAAGAGGGTTGGACGTCACGCAAAGGAATTGCTGAAAGTCTCCGTCATTGTTATTGTGAGCGGGCCGAGACTAGTTGGCAGATCCAGGGTCTTGCTTTCTTGCACAGTTTCACCTATGCTTACTGTGTGTGTGTGTATGTGTGACGGAGTGATTGAGTTTGTGTTACTGTTTGTCGATTTCTTACGTGAGCCTTGAAGGCTTCGCCTCTTGTTTTGTACTTCTGTTGAGCGGCTTTCTTCATTTTCGCTGATATCGGACCACCACTGTAAAACAGTTTCCTTGTCAGACTCTGACTGAGACTTGTTAACCCGTGATTTGTAAAAATGTAAAAATATTTTACAAATCACGTCGAACATAAAACCGCGATTTGTAAAAATGGAAAAATATCGCATTCCACAAAGTAATGCATGCCTTTTATTATTATTATTTTTCTTGTTTAGAGCCTCCACGCTGAGTGGTGGGGGTGGTTTTAGTTCCACATCCCATTTTGGTGCAATCCCATTTTGCCGCCGTCCCATGTTTTGCCCCATCCCATTTTCGCGACATTTCACAAGCCAAGCGTCAGTTTTACTAACATGTCATAACAATAGCGCGACATCCCATTATGACACCATATCCCATTTGGCCGCCATGCCGTTTCACCGCATTACATTTCGCCCCTATCCCATTGTCGCGACATTTCAGAAGCCAAGCGTCAGTAATTTTTACTACCGTGTCATAACAATAGCGCGACATCCCATTTTGACACCATCCCATTTGGCCGCCATCCCATTTTTTATTTATTCTTCTTGCCAAGCCTCACTATACTACTATACTGCGTTATTCAACTAGGAAGACATTCCGTTTTCGCCAAATCCCAATTTTGCCACAATCCAAAATGTCGCGAAATAGGGATGGCGGCGAAATGGGATGACGGCAAAACGGCATGGCGACAAAATGGAATGTGGCGCTAGCGGTATGACACGGTGGTAAAATGACACTTGGCCTGTGAAATGTCGCGAAAATGGGATGGGGGCAAAATGGGATAACGGCGAAACGGGATTGCGCCAAAATGGGATGTGGAGCTAATGGTACATGACATGGTGGTAACATGACACTTGGCCTGTAAAATGTCGCGAAAATGGAATGGGGGCGAAATAGGCTAACGGCGAAACGGTATTGCGCCAAAATGGGATGTGGAGCTAATGGTACATGATATGGTGGTAACATGACACTGAGAAATGTCGCCAAAATGGGATGGGGGCGAATTGGGATAACGGCGAAACGGGACTAATAGATCCTTTGCCTTTGGGGTAGTGTGACTGTCACTGCTAGCTTTCCACTGGGAGGAAGGGGCCGGAATTTCCCAACAATGGGAAATCCTAGTAATGAAAAAAAAAATGAAAAAAAATATCTTAAAATTAACAGTCGCGCTACCCCAAAAGTCAAGGGATTTCGTTTTTGTCCCTTGACTTTGGAGATGACAAGAAAATATCGGGCGCAAAAACGTGATTTGTAAAAATTGTTACAAATCACGGGGCGCGCCCCGCGATTTGTAAAAAATTGTTACAAATCGCGAGGCGCCCCCCGCGATTTGTAAAAATGTTTTTACAAATCGCGGGTCGCCCCCCGTGATTTGCAACAATTTTTACATTTTTACAAATCACGGGTTAACAAGACTCTTCGTCCGTCTCATGCGGATTTTTCGCGCACCGCTTCATTGCACTGCAAAAGACGAAAGACGTCGTCTACCTTGCTTGCATATATATAATGTGAACAGACCAAAAATGCGCATCGCGCATGTGCGCTCGCAAAGCTCGGCGCTCGCAAAAATACAGATCAGATTTATATCGGGACGAAATGCGAAAAATCGTACTTTCGGTTTCGTAAAAATTGTATTTCTATCGCGGAAAGCGTAGTGGCGTAGTTTGGAATAAAAATCGTAGTAAATTACGCCCAAGTCGTAAGGATAGGCAGGTCTGACCCTCCCCCCCCCTTTTTTTCTCTCAGAACTCTGTGCAGTACATCTGGAAACTTATTTTCATTTCCCTCTCGTGAGACCAGACTTTTTGGGGGGTGGGGGTAACAAAAAAAGGAGGGGTGTGTGTGTGGGGGGGGGGGGGCCATTACAAAACATTATCATATAACCAGTGTAACCTTCAAAGCAGGTAAACGCTGAATCAGTACATTTGCTAATATTTTGTTGTTGAAAAAGCGAGTTCTAGTTTCATACACAAGCACAAAGCACGTCTTATGCTTTAGGCCTACTTGAACTGGAGGAAAAACCCACATGATATTGATAACCAAGCTTAAATTAACAATTTTATAAACTCTCATTTTTTCAAAACAATCCATTTTTTCCTGTCCCAGTTACATTCTACAAACAAGTTGTGCTCATAACTATTTTCATTTTTGATGGTTTTTTATCCTCACCTTCAGTTGAATTTTGACAAGGGCACTAACTCCAACATAGAATTTCCCATTGATATGGTCCACAAAGTCTGAAAAAAAGAAAACACCAAATTTATCATCAGCAGATTTTAAAATTTCGATTCCTTTATTTAACATATTATATGTATACATAATTATATTGAGTAGGACTAGGATAATAGCTTCAGATATATTATTATCTTAACAATTAATTATGAAAACACACCCACCCAACCCTATTTTTGAAATATGTTTGCTTGTTGAGTTATCTCTGTGGTGTAACCACCCCATCTTTCCCTCTCCATATTGCACATACCATCGGCAGAAACAAAATCTTTAATATTATAACAAAGTTCTCCCCACACCATCTTGAACATGAGTTACTCTTGACTGTTGACAAAATCTTTCTAATTTCTACGTCTTCACATTTCTTATTACCCCAAATTTAATTAACAAAATGTCTACTGAAGATTGACAGTTTTAAGTATCTGAAAGTGAAAGCGAACGTGCCAACTGTCTGTTGGGAAACAGAATGTGACCATCCATTGAAGCCAAAGGTTTCATTGGCAACAGCAATCAGTCGCCAGCCTTCAATGTACGCAAGCTGCAAGCACAGAAGCAGTGTTGTGTTAAACTTAAAGAGCAATGAAGAACGATAAAAACACAATGCAAGAACAGTGAAAGAAAACTGCTGCAGAGTTTCAACTTTCACTTTTTTAGTTTTACTTATATAGTCTATGGACCATTTCGAAGCTGGGCTGGGAGAGGGGAGGAAGAGATAGCAGACTCTCTGTTTCAGCGCACCGCGTGACACCGCTAGACGCGTGAAGATTTTCTAAATGGTCGCTAGGATTATATTAAGTTATAATTTTAATCTGAAAAAATTAACAATATTATTCAGAATAACAGCAGACAAACCGTTTGCTGGTTTGGCACTGTGACCAATTATTGCACTGATCAAACTGAATTTTCACGTTGAAAATGTAATACGTGATTACTTGTACTTGCAGGCATGATGTGCCTTGTGCCCAAGTGTCCGTCATACTGTCTGTCTCTTTCAGTACTATTCCATTTTTGCGTTATATATAATTGTAAGTGTAAGCATGATGTGTCCTGCTGTAGATGCGAATATTGCTATTTCATATGTTACATGGATTTCCATTGGTCAATTGGGCAAAACTGAGCTCAGTGCAAAAGTGATATCGACGACATTTCCGTCGATATCAACCTCTTTATTGCTTCTCCACTTCAAAAACAAAAACACCTAAATTTAAAAACAAACAAATATGAAAATGTAATTATCCCAGAATTTAGTTGAGCAAGTGACTAGAGACTTTTTGAAAGAAAAGACATTTTAAAAAAACTGAAAAGTACAAGAAAAGAGTAAACAAAACGGAATAATAATCAGAGGGAGGGATATGGAACAGCCCAAACTGAGACAAATACTTTTGTAATTTCTTTACAGTAAATACAAAATGTCCAGAGAATTAGCAATATATCTAACATTGACTGACTGTGTGATGGTATCTTCTGCTATTGGTCTGTTTCGACAGTGATATCAAAATCTCGACCTCTGGTCTAGATTTTGATATCACTGTCTCAACAGATCATAGCAGAAGATATCATCACACAGTCCGTCAATATTGGGTAGAATTGTGAGTAAGTGTCTGTCTGCCCGTCTCTCAAGTCTCACTGTCTATCTGTCAGTGTCAGTGTCACAAACACATTATCATTTATATTTTATAACTAGGCATTGCGGCAGACTGGGATACAGCAGGTTGGGATGACAGTTGACACCGCTCCAGTGCTCAATTAAAATAAATCTAGTCTGATCTCTACTCAAAACTTGCTTACCTTGAGACCACCAGCCCCTACGCGTTGACTGATGAATTCAGGTCCCAGCCTCTGTCGCAGAGCTTGTTGGACTGCCTCCTGCTCCTCTGCACTGAACTCCTCCTGCATCACAATCAAGAAATATGACTATAAAAGTATAATTAACTGATCGTCTTCTTCTTCTGCGTTCGTGGGCTGAAACTCCCACGTACACTCGTGTTTTTGCACGAGTGGAATTTTACGTGTATGACCGTTTTTACCCCGCCATTAACTTAAGGCAGCCATACGCCACTTTTGGAGGAAGCATGCTGGGTATTTTCGTGTTTCTATAACCCACCGAACTCGGACATGGATTACAGGATCTTTTCCGTGCGCACTTAGTCTTGTGCTTGCGTGTACACACGAAGGGGGATAAGCCACTAGCAGGTCTGCACATAGTTGACCTGGGAGATCGGAAAAATCTCCACACTTAACCCACCAGGCGGCGGCGGCCAGGATTCGAACCCTCGACCTTCCGATTAAGAGGCCGACGTCTTACCACCCCGCCACAGCGCCCGTCCAATTAACTGATCAATGATCAAACCTTCCTTTAACTTGAAGTTCAACTACATTGTCACTGTAGTGGTACTGACTGACTGATACTAAAGCTGATGGGGTCTATGTTGACCAAAAGAGTGGGATTCCCTGTAGTGGTATTCCCTGTATACAGGGAATCCCACAAGGCACTACAGGGAATCCCACAAGGTGTAGTTCCTGTAGGGGAGTAGGATACCGGTCGATCTCGTGCCAAGCGCGTGACTGCCGTAAACCGATTTGAGTTACTTCCCCTTCCAGTGTTCCACAATGGCAGTTCCACAGGAAAATCTGTTACTGTGTTGCTGTTAGAATTCCTGAATTCGTGTGCAGTATGTCGTTATAACGAGTAATTTATTTTAGCTGCGTTTTCTTTCATTTAGTTATAGTTTTAAACTTTTCTTAAATCAAAATTGCAAACCATACTCGAATTGTTTTAAGAAATACCCAAAAAGATCGAAAAACATCAAATTCTTCCGATGTCGCTAAGCATCACGTGACTTTCAGCGAGATCGGCGAAACGGCTACAGGAACTCCCACCAGAGGGATTCCCTGTATACAGGGAATCCCCCTACAGGAAGTCCACCTTCAGGGAATCCCACTCTTTTGGTCGACATAGACCCCATCAGCGATACTAAACTCAAACAGAACCACCACCAATCGATCATCCAAGCAACATGTTAAAAAAAACAGAGATCTAAAAAGCCAAATATTTTACCTGTCCAAACATATTCTTTCCTTTCTCCATTGTATTCATCTCTGTATCGTCAACCGTTTTCAATGCGAGAGTAATAATTTATCAACATCTCACCCACTGACCCAGCTATCTTTCCTAGTAAACTGTTTCAAAATTCCCGCGATTCCAGTCATAATGAAGAGGTGTCAAGAGACTTGCGATTCGTCTAATTGCAAAAGAACGTAAGAAACTGGGTTTGCACTTATCAAGCAGATTCGATTGCTCTAAATAGATTCATCGTATCTGAAACAATGAACAGAAACTGTCGCAAAGTTGGGTTTTCCAGGCGTTTTTCCATCAAAACTTCTTCTTCTGCTTTCACCGGAAGTTGCTGCGATCGTCGAACCGGAAATAGATGTCGCAGTGAGGATGCTAATGGATGTCTGCTCGAGGACGGAGGCAGCAAGTTGAGGGCGGTCAAATTTGGTAACCTGCGTTGTATTTTGCGACTGGGAAAGTGATTAACTTTCGTTTTTGAAAACTATTTCTTTGTATATTTCGTCCGATAGCTTTTATCGCGAGGTGATTGTCTGGCACCGAAGAGGTTGCAAGATGATGAGTCTGCGGATGCTGTGTGTTTACACCAAAAATGGTGTGGCAGCAAGTGAGTTCTCTGCGAGACAGCCACTGAACTAATGGCACCATGACTTAAAAAACTGTGGGATGCATTTAGCGGCCTGATTTACCGAGCTTTTTAATATATGAAATTGTGCATCGTGTTTTCGAATAACCAACATCTCCAATGCCGGAATTTAAGCTGAAGAAGATGTTCAAAAGTCGGTCCTCGAGTCGTAACAGACTTGACTCGGAGGGTGGGGGTGTCGGGACCGGCACAATGAATGGAGGGGGTCACGGTGCCCACCCAGCGGCCAGTCCTGAACATCACGCTGGAACCTCCACCTCTAGATATGGGTCCAGATCGTCACTGTCAGGGGGCAGCATGAGTGGGAATGGAAGCAAACCCAGTTCCTTAGAAAGGCGCAGTCGCGCTGGGTCTGATGGTGGTATCTCAGGGATGTCTGGCATGGAGGACAGTGGCCGGTCAAGCATGGCCAGTCCTCTGAATCTGCCCATGGAACACCTGCAATCCTTCAATGCTACTTACGGAGGGGGACAACGCACGTACCTGGAGAGTTTGTCCATCCCTCGTCAGTTATCCAGCCAAGGTCCCCCCAAAACTGCCCTAAGTCCCACACATCGAAGCCACCTCAGTCACGGTCATCATGGGCGCGCCAACAGCGCCAGCAGTTTATCCACAACCGCACTTCGCGACAGATCGGTCGATCGAATAGAGCGTGACGCCGTGTACTCTACAGAACGATCCTTAGACAGACATTTAGACCGCATGCAGTTATCCATGGCCATTGCAGACAATCAAAGAGAGCGTAGTGCAAGGACTTACAACAGAGATCGCTCTCTCGACAGAGAATACCCACATATGGGTGCACGGTCGTTGGAGCGTGAACAAAGCTCTGTGCCGCGGTCACGGTCATCGGACCGCAGTGGTGAGGTTAACTACGGACCGATTCCTGCTTACATTCAATCCACTCCCTCGCCTCAGGACTACAGAAACAATTTCATTTTCGAGCTGCAGTGTCAGGTAACAGAGCTGCACCAAGAGTGCGCCAAACTGCAGAAAGAAGTTGACGTAGCCAGGGACAAGTTAGGATCAAGCATGAACAGTATTAAAACTTTCTGGAGCCCAGAGCTGAAGAAAGAGCGCTCACTCAGGAAAGAGGAGGCCGCCAAGTGCAACCTGCTGAATGAACAGCTCAAAGTTACACAGGCAGAACTGAAGGTTGGTATACTATAAGAAAAAAAAGGGAAGAATGAATCTCTTTGTGTACTTTGTTACTTTGTAGTTGGTGTCAGTTTGTCTTTGAAAGTTTGATATGTATGATCAGGGATGTCGTTAGGCGTCGGACATCGGACATAGACCGGTTAAAAGGTTCAAATGTCCGATTCTCATAGCCGCATGGCGGTCAGATGTCCTATCGTTTTGAACTGAGCGCTGTCATTGTCCGATAAGAACTCCATTCCTTCGGACAGCGCGATATTTTTCCTTCAAGATACACACATTTTAAAAACGCGACCGAGCACTCTCGCGTACCTAGGTGCACTGAAGTTGTGCAGTGTGGATCTTGCTTTTTTGGGAATTCCGAACCGTTTGTGACATGAGCCGTTTGGGAACACCCTTCTGCAGCACACTAAAGTTAGGAGTACGGGAGACAACTCCAACTAATTACAAGTCTTACGTCTGTTTTTGGTTTCAGTTCGAGACATTTTGAAGAAGCGCATTGAATTATGACACTGAAATAAAACTTAGGACTCCCAAAGATCGACAAAAGCTGAACACCTTTGTCTTTCAACAGCATCCTGTGCTACGTTTGGGTCAAACAGGTGAAAACACGCCGAGCGTCATTCTTGAAAATGACAGTGCCAATAACAGTATCGCCGCTGAAACTGACACAACTACGAACCTGTAGAGAAGTGTTGTCATTTGTACAGGACATTGTGTCGGCACAGCAGGAAATTCGCAGAAACGGTCTTTTAACTATTCATGGCCGACCCTGTTTGGTTGGTAAGACCTTGACATCCAAGAAACCATACTGTTTTGTCGAATCTGTGTTGAAACGGACTTTTTTTTCTTAGTATTTCATTTTCTAGTCAAATCTTGCAGTTTGTGAGACAATCAAAAAAAGAGTGCTGAACGTTTTTGTTGCTTTTTACATTTAGTCAAGTTTTGACCAAATGTCCTGAGCTCTTCAGCATCAATAGGACATTTGACCGCTTTCAGAAATTTCAATAGGACATCGTAATTTTGTGAAAAACACTGTCCATGGAATGGCTCCAAAATCATGTACTGAATACAATATGATTATTGTACATTGTGCACATGTATACATTGTATAACAATTAACATGTAGTACGAATTACGATGTACAGTAGCTTGGAGTTAGATCAAGTTCTAAACTTCTATAGTGTGCCTTTGGCAATGGAATTGTTAACTTTACAATGAGTGTATTGTTTATGCATTAATTTAAATGTGAGTAAAATAAAAGTTTTAATTTTAATTGTTCTTTTAAGTAACTTGGAGAAACGTTCAACAAATTATTAAAGATAACATTTTTGTATAACTTATTTTACGGAGTGAAACCTCAATTACATTCGTCTACGTTTACAGATCTATGTGTAAGTCAGAGATGATAGACTGATTAATCTGCATTCTTGACACGGTGTAACCTTACTGTAAGAAAATGTCAACACAAAAATGGGGGCAAATGAGAGTGAGAGGAGATTAAGGGTTGAGACAAGGGATTACAAAGTTCTACAAGATGAGTCATTCTCATCCATAGGCATGCACTGATTGTGGGGGCCAGTGTTTTACTGCATTAAATTTGCTCACTCAGCCAGCAAGTTTCTTGGGAGACCGGGCCTTGGCAGACATGTATTGATTTTGTCAAACTTGTAGTTGTACTGTTCTTTCCCTTTACACTGCAACTGATTTAGTCATGGGGTGCACAAGTTATTAACCTCAAGTTAAGGGTCATTGTCTGTACTGATTGATTTTGCTGTCATGGTAATTTTTGTTTAAATTGCGTTTTACTTTTTTAGGGTAACGTGGTAAGTGATGGCATTGTTGTTGTGTTGATGGAGCATCATTATTGTTGTTGTCATCACCATAGACCTTTTTCAGTGTCAATCAGTGACTGTTGGTCTTAATTGTTCTGTCGTCATGCATCTTCAGAGATCTGCTGTCATCAACTTCATGACTACTTAAAGTTCAACACAACTTTACCAATACCTGTCTTGCTCTTCATCATCAGTTTGGGGTGACTGAAGAATTGTTGTCACCATCTGTGTTTTTATGTGCTGCAGTTTATGAAAAATGGTTCTAACTTAAAATACATAAGGTCAAAACTCAAATACAAAGATTTTAACTCTCTCTCTTTCTTCCCCTCTCTCTCTCCCCCCCTCCCTCTCTCTCTCTCCCCCCCTCCCCCCCTCCCTCTCTCTCTCTCCCCCTCTCTCTCTCTCCCCCTCTCTTTCTCTCTCTCTCTCCCCCTCTCTCTCTCTCCCCCCCTCTCTCTCTCTCCCCCCTCTCTCTCTCTCTCTCTCCCCCTCTCTCTCTCTCTCCCCCTCTCTCTCTCCCCCCCTCTCTCTCTCTCCCCCCTCTCTCTCTCTCCCCCTCTCTCTCTCTCCCCCTCTCTCTCTCTCCCCCTCTCTCTCTCTCTCTCTCTCCCCCTTTCTCTCTCTCCCCCTCTCTCTCTCTCTCCCCTCTCTCTCTCCCCCCTCTCTCTCTCTCCTTCTCTCTCTCTCTCCTTCTCTCTCTTTTGAACACCATACAGACAAACACAGGCACACACACACGCATCACATCAGCGCCAATCCGCCACAGTGATAATGATCCACAGCATTGCATTTGCAGTCAGTCTCTAGGGGTAACTTACTGTAACCCTACCGCCATGTCATGCGCCTGAACGCATTACCTGTTTAGCAGAAGAACATGGGTTGATGCGTGTCGTGGGGTGAAGAGCTACCACCTGTCCAAGCAGCACCGCCCTGTTCTTGGCTGATCTTACCCTTTGGCATTACCAGGTGTTTCCGCTGTTGTTGTGGAAGAGAATTATTTTGGTTGGACTGGGAGTTTGGGGCACAGAGTACTTTGTAAAGTTATGCGCTACATGTCACATAAGGCCTTAAAAAAAAAGGTGTGGTTACGGTAATCCGACCTACCCTATTTTTAGGGGCCGACCCTATAACTTTTTATTACATTTGTCAAAACAAAAAAAACCAAGAAAACGAGTGCAGAGAACGCAATTAAAGCGAAAGCGTTCGTGTCGCACACTTATTTCCCTGTCAAGTAGGTTTGATTTTTACACATTAGAAAAAAAGTTTAAAAAAAAAAAGTGATTGCCTACCTTCCTACCCTATTTTTTTTGGCTATGTTACCGTAACCACACTTTTTTTTTTTTGTGTGCCAAATGCGGCTTTAATCTTATAATCGACAGTGCCCCCAGGAACTCCAAGTCAAGCCTGTGAATCACATCATATTGCTCTGTATGCAGTGACTAATATTATAGGGCCCCCAATCCCCTTCCCCTCACACCACTTTTTGATGTTATTAAATGTACAACAATCAGATATGCTACCCCCCGCGGGATAGGGGGAAGAATTTCCCCGATGCTCCCCAGCATGTTGTAAGAGGCGACTAACGGATTCTGTTTCTCTTTTTACCCTTAAGTGTTTCTTGTATAGAATATAGTCAATTTTTGTAAAGATTTTAGTCAAGCAGTATGTAAGAAATGTTAAGTCCTTTGTACTGGAAACTTGCATTCTCTCAGTAAGGTAATACATTGTACTACGTTGCAAGCCCCTGGAGCAAATTTTTGATTAGTGCTTTTGTGAACAAGAAACAATTGACAAGTGGCTCTATCCCATCCCCCCCCCTTTCCCCGTCGCGATATAACCTTCGTGGTTGAAAACGACGTTAAACACCAAATAAAGAAAGAAAGAATCAGATATGTTGAAAGAGCTCGAGTCTTTGAATAGAAGTAAATTTACAAAATGTATAATGCATCAAAACTGTTCAGAAACTGAGAAAGCAGCATCTATAGGGTATAAGGTTGATGGTGAGGGTTTTAATAGAGCTAAGAGTATTAACTGTTGTACAACTGATACAGAGCTCTGCAATGAGTATCACAATTTCCAATAATTATTGTCTTGTTGATATAAGCTCCATTTCCCCCTGTAGTAAAATTTGATAAACATGACAGTAAACGTCACAATAGCATCATATTGGTTTATCAGCTCAAATTTTCAATGAAACCTCCAAGACGTTGACTGGAAATGACCGTGTTGACTGTACTGTATGAAACGAAACTTGGCTGCTGTGACTGTGATTAATGTGATTCATAAAAACAAATGCAATTCCTCTTTAGCACTAGCAGTTTAAAACATGCCGCACTGATGACTTATACATCAGATTCATAACTTCGCTCTATTTTCATAAACTTTATTCAAAAGAATCAAAACAAACTCAAATTGCACATATCGTTTTTGCATCAAGTCACTTCAATGCATTTTATGCTGAGTTTCAAATAGATGATCTATAAATACGTATGAGTTTATCTCAATGACATTCCGAAAGTGAAACATTCTGGTTTTTTCATCCTTTTGTTCATTGTCGGTTTACACGTGGGTTTTTTTTTTTATCAATTTCAATAAGCTGTTCACTGATTTGATCCCATCTGTAGCAGGGGAATCTGAAAATTTTCCCTGAGGGGTTTCCGGGCCTCTGAGTCCCTCTCCTTCAACAGATTTGTGAGCCTGATATGAGATTTATTAGTGTGACTGAAATAGAAACCTGAGTCCCTTGACAGTATCACTGAGGAAAATCCACCAAACTAATGAGTGAGGCGCGCAGGGAAAGTTGTACATGTACAGCTAGTGCCTTAGGCTCTGCCTAAGATCTACAAGATCTTTTCAGAGTTTGAAAAACACCAGACTGAATCAGACGTTCCTCAGACTAAAAAATTGACAGAAGAAAAAGAGAAAAAGTATGGAGTGACAGTTTAATTTGCACGTCAACGGTATTTGGCAGCTTGGTGCCACTGGCACACAAGTAATGTTCTGGCACCATTTGCTCTGCTTGTGAGGCAGTTTATCATTTTGCAGTGTTTTGTAATGAACTTGCACTAAAACTGGTGCGGTGCAACCACCTGTTTTTGACCATCAATAATCTGAGAAAGTTCCCCCCCCTTTCCCCGTCGCGATATAACCTTGAACGGTTGAAAACGACGTTAAACACCAAATAAAGAAAGAAAGAAAGAATCTGAGAAAAAATCAGGTTTTAAAATTGAGGTTAATTTACAGATGGCATGAACAGAACATTAGAAAATAAATTAATTTGAATTCTAAAAAGGGGCAGGAGGAGGGGGGGGGTGGGGGGTTGTAACCATACTGAATATTCAGGACATTCTTAATCACAAACTGCTGGCATGCTCCAGAATTACCCTCATGGAAGTGACACCAGTCAGACTACTGAAGAAAAATGCATGAACATTTGATTCGGTGTGTCTGGGAACCTCAGGCGACAGTTAAATTGAGAGATAGCGAAACTATTTTTGTTGATGTCAGTAACCGTCACAGCTGGATGTACCTGGGCAAAAACCTGACAGCACTGTCATCGATTCAGACAGGTTTTTTTTCTGCTAGTAACCAACAGGATATAGCAGAGGCGAAGACCAATGAGATGAGGCTAATTAAGCAATGACTGGACTGCGAGGTATGGCTAGTTTGAGAGGAGGGATTCACTGAGAAATGATGGATATTGATCGTGCTGGATATTGCTGGCAGTCAACTGCATGATCCATATCTGCATGGGCAATGCGCGCAGCTTGCTTGCATCCAGGATCAATGAAACGGCGCATTTTATTTGGCCCGTGTTTTTCTCGGTCTGTTTCCTTGAGTTCTGTTATGCTTGTTTTTGCGCAGTATTATTCCATGAAGGTCAGAAAAATCTACTATCAGTCTTTCTGGAGATGCTGGCTCGTAAAACACTAGGAATTGAAATTCAGGTAAATGATGCAGATGAAATAGCACTTGAAGATTTATTTGTTGTGACACTTGATTTGGTTGGTTGCAGTTAAAGTGGCCAGTGAGTATAAACTTGCTTGGCATGTAATGTGTGCGCGCGCACGTGACTGTGTGCAGTGTATAGGTAATGTGTGTGAGTTTTGCATGCAAACATTAGCAGGACTTGAAAGAGAAAAAACCACTGATAATAATAGAAATTGTTTAAATTTATTGTTTAGATCTGGATTATTCTTTGTATCTAATGGTCAAGTAAATGATTCCATCATTTCATGAATTTGATAAAAGAATTAAAAAAAAAATAACCAAAATTAATGATTCCTGAAGAAAGTTTGAACATCATTACTCTGCATCAATAATTTTAAGAACAGCCTATTTAACTGAGCAGTCCCGCGAAGTCGATGGTACAATAGTCAAGTGACCTTTTACTCAAAGTCATACCACCTGTATAAATGTATTGCAACAACAAACAACTGATCCACACATGTACTGTACAGGTTTCACTTTCCGGTTTAGGGATTTCAGCACTGATATTGAATGGTTTCGCCATTCCACACACAAGCTTTACAAACGTTCCCAGAGAAAATATTTCCCAAGCCTGATCCCCTTTATTTATTTATTTATTTATTAAGGAGATTTCTATAGCGCATAACTAAAAGCACTATGCGCTTTACAGGCAGGAGAAATCAGTCAGTTATGCCAACAAGACAGGGGCTCAGTTTAGAGTTGAAAGAATTAGGCATGTTTGCACAACGCCTACATATATGTCAAGGGGTAGAAGGGGGGGGGGGGGGGGGGGGGGAGACATCATAAAATGGGGATCTTTAAAGGAGGGTTCCACTGTAATAATCTGTGGGTGACTTGGTACTGCTTGTTCGGGTATTATGTGCTGGTTATGCATGCTTCCTGTCAGCGAGTTATTTCCAGTGCAGTTCTGACAGCGTTTTCCTGTCTTCGAGTCATGTTTGGTACAGAATGCAATGTTTCTTTCCGTTCCGGCGTGGCGTAACATAGCGAGATGGTTGATCGGGAAAGGATGAAAAGTGGGTGGATTCTCACCTGTTGGACAGGTGGGAGATAAGTCAGGTTATGGAGGTTGATTATTTGGACTATTGAGGTCTGCTATTTTCTGGTTGCACGTGCTGTCAAGATGTACAGATGTGTGTCTATTAGTATTACTCTCTCACTGTGTGCTGTGCTCTACCTGAGCAGTTTTTGTGTGCACAGAGAAGACATGTAATAAGACTTTCCAGTAGCATCAAGTACAATGGTAGCTAGAATAATGTCATCACTGTACCATTAATTTTATTCAATTTTCTATTTCATTTGAACCCCCCTTTTACAATCCCTAACAATCAGAGAAAAAGACCCCCCGCGGGTTAGGGGGAAGAATTTACCCATGCTCCCCAGTATGTCGTAAGAGGCGACTAACGGATTCTGTTTCTCCTTTTACCCTTGTTAAGTGTTTCTTGTATAGAATATAGTCAATGTTTGTACAGATTTTAGTCAAGCAGTATGTAAGAAATGTTAAGTCCTTTGTACTGGAAACTTGCATTCTCCCAGTAAGGTCATATATTGTACTACGTTGCAAGCCCCTGGAGCAATTTTTTTATTAGTGCTTTTGTGAACAAGAAACAATTAACAAGTGGCTCTATCCCATCCCCCCCCCCCCCCCCCCCCCCCTTTCCCCATCGCGATATAACCTTCGTGGTTGAAAACGACGTTAAACACCAAATAAAGAAAGAAAGACAGAGAAAAATATCTGGCTTTGACATGCTCATGTGGATTTACAAAAATTATATAAGAACAGACAAATCTGCAAAAATAAGGTCTTAAAAGGTTAAAATGGGGGACATCTGAAATGTATAGGGTTCACTGTTGACCCCTCATCTTTCACTTTCATTTAGGGTACTCTGACATTGTTGAACTTAATGTTTCAGCTGGGTTGAAAATGTTAGTAATATTGTTCAAGATTATAGAACAGGTCGAGGGTCTTTGGGCTGTCTTAAAATTTAAACGCAAAAACAATTTTAAACAAACAAAAAGTGATGAAATTAATGCTGAAATGCTTCCATCCTAAATTGCTCATGATTAAGCACAAAACAATTTTAGGTGTGATAGTATATATATACTAACGCTTATGGAAAGATAACTTTTCTTCAATCACTCACAGTAATATTCCTCAGCTGTTTATTTTCCAACCCTTTCCTTCATGGAGAGCATTTAGATATCATATGACACACACATTGACATTACTCCAATGTCAGCAGACACTTCAGCCCACATGTTCTGCTGTGCTGAGTGTGGAGTATAAGAGTATCAACTCCTCTCACCTTATCTGATTCTTGTGTGACCTTTTACTCTTTGCTTGCTTGGCTCTTACAAGACACTCCTTGTGGATGCTAAAATGGCTGCTGATTTCCTAGGAAGTTCCAAGGGTGCAAGTGTATCTGAAGATCTTGCTCTTTGGAAGTGAGGTTTATAAAATTTGACTGAGTTTCTCCCTCAGCGTCCCTGACGTGACTATTACATGTCCAGTATCAGAAAAAGTATATCTTGTGAAGTGGGAATGGTATTTTATTTACATGTAATTACCAAAAGGCAGTCACATGTTTTCCCCTGCCAGATGCTGTATGCACAACAGTGTGTCCCTGAGCTTATACACAATCTATAGATACATGTAATTTCCACGAAACAGTGCTATAGCTGACTCCTTTTAGTGGGAGCTGCGTGTGCATTAAGAAATCTAGTACAGTGGAACCCCCCTTTTAAGACCCCCCAATTTAAGACTTCCTCCTTTTTAAGACCTTGTTTTCTCATACTTCTTGTTCATAACGTCTGTAAATTTACCCCCATTTTAAGTCTCCCTCCTTTTTAAGACCTAATTTTTTTACTTGCATGGAGGTCTTAAAAGGGGGGTTCCACCACGGCACCAGACTGTACATGTGTTCTTTCAAACATTTTGACTAGCTGATGATGTGTGTTAAAAGTACTGTACTATTTGGTATAACTGTTACTCGATCTGCCAGTCTGATCGATGCAGCGTGAGTTGTGCACCTTTGAGATTTTTTTTTTTTTTAGTACTGACAGCTGCTGATGTGCAAATTATGAAAAAGAAGAAAAAAGAGCCAGGCTAATTACCACTGATAAAGGATGGTATGGTAATGAACTGACTGAAATAATTTGCGCTATGTTACGTTTTAATGTCGTCCTGATATGGCTCTGCGTAGTCGGCTGGACGTTAAGCAACAAATAAACAAACAAACAAACAAACGTTTTAATGTTTTATGAAGTCTTATATCGCGCGCGTATCACCAGACTCGGACTCAAGGCGCAGGGATCTATTTATGCCGTGTGAGATGGAATTTTTTTACACAATACATCACGCATTCACATCGACCAGCAGATCGCAGCTATTTCAGCGCATATCCTACTTTTCACGGCCTATTATTCCAAGTCACACGGGTATTAATGGCAAGTAACTGGTTCATTTTGAATGTATGTGTGAGTGATGTATACAAATTGCTCATGAATGTTGCTGTAACTGTAAGTCACAGTAACTGAGAGTTAGACTAGTGTTACCCAGGCGGTGTTAAACTATCCGGATTTATCTGGTGCCAGACAAAATGCTGGACTGTGCTTATCGGTGGTACCATTCACATAAACCTCTAATGGTCCCATTATTCGGGATTGGTTTTTATGTGGCAGGGTGAATGAGGGGGCTCATGCATTAGTTATTAGTTCCTACACTGTCCGTTTTGTCCATCCCAGTAGTGTGTGAGGTTGTGTGGCCTATTGATTGCTGAAGTTGCTCGATTCTGAGAGATGTTATTTGTAGAAGTGTTCCGTAGATGTGCAGACTTTGGATGTGTATGCGTGATGCTACTGCTATAGCGTGCACAGGTTGGTGTGCACATGCAGACAGATCAACGCACATACAAGCAGCGCACACACATGCACAAACACATTAAAGCACTATTAGTTCTGTTGCCCTCCTGTAATTTTCTCTTACACACACGCACAGACACACACATACACATCGGCACAGTCACAGCGACACACACACACACACACACACACACACACACACACACACACACACACACACCCACACACACACACACACACACACACACACACACACACACACCCACACACACACACACACACACACACTAACTCCTTCCTTGAGCAACTATCAGTGTTTGTACTTATCAGCCTTTCTATCCTTGTGTAATATTGTGGGTTCTCTGTGTGAATCAAAGCCAGTAAAGAATTGGACTTGATCCTCTAAGTTTGTTTTGCTTGTGTTCATGTTATCCTGTGCTATGATGAGAGCACACAGTGCACCATCACTCAAATGTCAAAACAAATGGCTGTCCATATCCCTTCCAGCTAAATATTTTATAAACCTGACATTTGAGGATGAAGGAGACCTTTCCCTTGCACAGAGGGTGTATTACAGTGCAGTTGAAAACAACAGATGTTCATGGCACGGAGCCTTTTATCGGTTTAGTGGCAATTAATGAATAGTTTTCTTGGGCTGTAATATCTGAATCCATGAATGCTGCATTGAGTATTCAGGAATACTTCTGTTATCTTAATCAAGCATTTCCATTCCCAGGAACAAGAGATGTTCATGGCCCCTGAGTCTAAGAATCTTTGGCTTTCGTGAATTAATGAATATTTTTCTTTGGGTGTGATATATATGATCCATTAATCCTGCATTGAATATTAACAAATCTTTTATCTTGATTAACCATTTTCATTCCTAAGCCCTTAGGTCTATTCCACCGTTTTCATCCCGGGCCCCATCTTGATCTAATTCATATAAAATAACACGTCGCTGCAGTTTTTTTTTTATTACCGTCTTCATTTTTTTCATTTCAGAGACATCGTGACCTCTTGCAAGACATCAGCAGCAAGGTCAGCAAAGGTGAGGGGGTCGAGGTCATCGCCGCAGCCAACGCTTCGGAACTAGAAAGCCTCCGCAATGAGAGAGAGAGCCAGACAAAAGAGCTGCTCATCTTACGGCGCACGGTGGACGAGCTGGAGATCCGCATTGAAACGCAGAAACAAACGCTCGCTGCCAGAGATGCCAGCATTAAAACCCTGCTTGATATGCTGCAGGTAAGACATGTATACAGTGGAACCCCAATTTTGAGACCTTTAGAAGTCTAAGAAATCAGGTCTGAAAAAGGCGAGAGTCTGAAAATGGAGTCAGTTGTGAAAATTGTCTTAAGTCTTAAGTCCTCCCTGGGAGATCTTAAATTTGGGGGTCTTACAAGGTCATTTTCATTGTATAGTCAAACAGTTTTATAGAGCCAGTGTCATCTGTAATACTTGAGGAACATAGAATTCCAGCTAATCTTTAAAACTCTGTGGCAAGCATTTTCACAATCTGTCAGTTACTGAGTTAGTCAGCACCTCAATTGAAGTACATTGTACAGTTCCATACTTTGTGAGCAAAGGGAGGTCATCTGGTTTTTGAACAATACGCCATGCAAAGCAGCAGCTACCAGAATTAACCATATCAATTCCTAGGAGCTTGATTACTTGGAATGTAACCACCAATGATTAACAAACACATCACAGAAAATGTCTGAACAGTGGAACCCCCCCACCACTCTACCCCACCCTCTATTTTTTCTTCAGTTTTTTTTTTAGTGACCCCGACAACTGATAAATCTGAAATATTAGAGACATGTACAGAAAAAGGGGAAGTCTTAAAAGTTTGTGTGTGTGTGTGTGTGCGTAAGTGCATGCATGTGTGCATCTGTGTGTTTAAACTATTTTAAAAGGGTTTCCACAATGTATGACAAATACTCTGTTGATGACCCAGGCCCAGTCGATGTTAAGCTTGAGTGTGTTTTGCAGGGCAAAGGGTTGCCTGTGGGTCAGCTGGAAGAGGACCGCAGAGAGGTGGAGAACCTGCAGTCCCAGGCCAACAGAGACGCTGCCAAGATTCGCGAACTTCAGGCCGCAGTAGACGTCAGGGATGCTGAGATTGCAAGGCTGTCTGAGGTGGGTTGTGCTGTGATCAGTAGTAAAGCATTAGAATGACAGCAACAGTAGCGACACTATAAATAAATTGATGCTCCTCTTTATTCCATTAAAATTGTAAAATCTTGTATTATTGGTACAAAATAACTTTATAAAGTTATAGGCTCTTTCATGAGTAGTTTGTGTAAATGATAAAAAATTGGACATGACCGTATTTTTTCATTGGTGTTGAATAGAGTGGATAAACTAGCAGATCTCAAGATTTCTCACTGTACAAGCTTGTAATTTGCACAGCACTTTTGAAATAATTTGTTGTGCTGCATGTGCAGGAGTGTTCACGTTCCAAGGGGAGTACAATGAATGCACTGTCTTTGGATCTCCAACAACCATCTGGTAGCAGCAGTCAGGCTTTGAATGCTATGATTGAAGCCAAGGTGAGGGTTAAACTACTGCTTGGTTGCGATCTGAGAAACAAAGGGATATAGAGCTGGAAATGCATACAACATGCATACAACAGAGTTATGCGGAACGAATCTCCTGGCACCTGAGATAATAACAGGTATTGAATTTGAACAAGCGACTGACGGGCGCAGTGGCGTGGTGGTAAGACGTCGGCCTCCTAATCGGGAGGTCGTGAGTTCGAATCCCGGTCGCTACCGCCTGGTGGGTTAAGAGTGGAGATTTTTCCGATCTCCCAGGTCAACTTATGTGCAGACCTGCTAGTGACTTAACCCCCTTCGTGTGTACACGCAAGCACAAGACCAAGTGCGCACGGAAAAGATCCTGTAATCCATGTCAGAGTTCGGTGGGTTATGGAAACACGAAAATACTCAGCATGCCTACTCAACGAAAGCGGAGTGAAGCTGGCTATGCTCTCAGAGTATAGTGTGGGGAACCCAAATGGGCAAACGAGCTCACACGTAACCAGAAAATTCTGGAACGCTGAAGAAGAAGAAGAAGAAGAAGAAGAAGAACAAGCGACTTTCATCCTTATGTCCCTTTGTTTCTCAGATCTTAAAATATAGTGTTTTGCCTCATTTGATTTTCAAGTTTTTCAAGATGGTTCAGTGGCTTTGTCACTCCAAGACTTTTTGTTTTGGTTTGCGACTCCCTGCATTAGTGTAATCGTTTAAAGGTTACGAAGACCTGACCTGCAAAAAACAAGTTCCCTCCTCCCCAGTGCATAATTGTGTGTGTTGGTGTTGGTGTGTGTGTTGGTTAGTGTATCAAGTTACTGTATGTTAATTGTCATTTCATAACATTTCAAGGGCTTTCCTTCACAGATAACAAAAATCTCTTTAACTTGATTGCATTACAAAATTCATTCCAGTGCAGGGACGGGGCGGTGTGAGAGCAAAACGGGACAAGGAACAGGTGTAAAAAAAAAAATTAAAATAATCATTCCACCAACATTATCAGTGACTGATTTAGTAGAAAGCATTGCTTGCAGAAGCTGAACTATGCTAATATTCTATGGCGTTCAGTCACCTCCATTCGGAGAGCTCAATAATCATGTTGCCTTGACCATTGATAGTGTTGATTCTGCATTCAGGTGGCATTTGTGACGTGACGTCAGATAATTATGCTGTCTAGTTTGGCTAATCACTGAAGATTTAAAGCTGATCACTTTAGTCAGAAGTTGCCATCATAGCATTGGAGAGAGCAGACTAGTCATAGCGTTGTGCCAGATCATCTTTGTTGTTGAATTCTCCCAGAAAAGTGTGCTGGCTCCAGAAACCCATTTTCATTAATCATTGCATTCACATTTTCAAGTGAATTGCACATTTGTTTCAATTGTCTTTTGAAAAAAAAATTAAACAATAGTCGGTTCAAAGAAAGACACTGGTTTCCACTGTGCTTCCTTTGGCCACAGCTTACTCTGCAGTGTCTGTTTCATAAACCAGAACAGAGAGACCACTAAAACCTTTGTCTTGGCCTTTACACTTACTTTTTCTTCATCAATTCATACTAACACCTTGTATCCCAGGACTCCAGGGTCAGCTCCCTGGAGATATGCAGGTGTTTGAGGACACGACCGTTTGTTCAACAACTCACATTTTTGTCTTGTGTCACAGGATTCCTGGATCAGCTTCCTGGAGTGAGAGAGACAGAGGCAGGTGCTTCAGAGGATTAAGACCTTTTGTTCAACAACTCACATTTTTATCTTGTGTCACAGGCCTCCAGGATCAGATCTAGAGAGAGAGAGAGAGGGGGGGGGGGGGGGGTACACTTGTGTTGAAGGACATGACCTTTCGTTCAACAACTAGCGAACAAGAAGTAGAAGAAGAAGTTCAACAACTCACATTTTTATTTAATTGTGTCACAGGATTCCAGGATCACATCCCTGGAGAGAGAGGTGCAGGTGCTGGAGGACAAGCTGTTCAAGTGTAAGGAGGACTTCAGCATGGACTCCGCCATGAAGGACAGCCCAGGGGTCAAGGACAGGCACCTACGCTCTGAGGTATGCAACGTGTGACAGGGTGATGACTAGTTGTTCCTCTTGTCACAGCAGGTGTTTTGCAGAATTATCTGCCTTCAAGACTGAGCAAAAGAAGAAGCTTTAAATGAGGCAAAAAAAACCAAAAAAGAATGTGCCAAAATAAGAATAAATCCACACAAAAACTCTAATCCAAAAACAGATAGACTGCCAACGTTCTAACATTTTATATATATATATACTAGACACTGTGTTCCGTTTGAGGCACTCTCTGCTCCAGGCTGCCACCAGCTAAAAATAACCAGCAGTACCACTCTCCTCCAGCCTATTTACCCTTTCCTTCCTCCAACCCCTTCCGCCCACAGTGGCGCCTGAAATATATAGGGCCAGACCTGCACTCTTCTTTGTCTGCAGCTAGCGTGCGTGGCCTCTACAGCTCTCTGTTATGCTGTGTTGATAAGGATGCCGCGAGCAGAGAGATAGCAGTCGTTCTGAGTGTGTGGTGGCCCTTGCCTATTTCGGAACTGATGTTTTTAGTGTGTTTAGTTGTATTTATTGCAATGCATGCCACAATTCACAAGACAGAAGAAAGGATACATGAGAGAATTAGAAAAAGTGTGTTCCCCCCCCCCCCCCCAAGTATATAATTATGCGACTCTTTGCACTCTGAAAAAAATGTGCATGCTGCATTTAATGAAACACCTTGAAACAACGCAGTAAACAAAACATCCTAAATGTGCCACAATAAAAGAACACAAAATAATGAAAGATAAAGACAAAGGTAATCCCCAAGTACATAATACATATATACAACACTTTACGAAATATATACAAACAGTAGAGTATATACAGTCGTATATTTACATACATATTATGCCAAGGACTACTAGTAGAAGTCATTGATGGTGCGCATGTAAAATTTGTTTTGCGTTTATATAAGTATATAATTCAAAATAGTGTAGATAATGTCAGTAACATATAAGAAAGAAAACTGTTCATGTTACAGTGTTAGCTGCATGTGAATAAAACAAAAAAGCTTACCTCACGGCCCTCCTATACAAGTCTCACAAACTTGTATATATATAATATACCACAGGAGAAAAAAAAAACGTAGCTCGCGCGCGCTCACCCAAATCCGCGCGAAGTGCCACATGATATTATACCCCGACAACACATAGGCGGATAATACATGTATGTCAATAGTATGAAACAAAACATGCCACAATTTTCAAGACAGAAGAAAGGGTAAATGAGAGAATTAGAAAAAGTGTTTGCTCCTCAAGTATATAATTATGCCACTCTTTACACTCTGAAAAACATGTGCATGTTGCATTTAAAGAAACAGGAACGGCACAGTATGTAAGACGGCAGAAGACAACACAGTAAACAAAACATCCTAAATGTGCCACAAAAAAAGAACACTAATTAATGTCGTATTTAAAAACATATTATAGGCATGCGTATGGTGCGCATGTGAAATTTGTTTTGCGTTTATATAATTCAAAATAGTGCAATTAATGCCTGTAATATAAAAGAAAGAAAAAACGGTCTTTCAATACATGTTCATGCAAATTGTTAGCTGCATGTGAAGAAAACAAAAAGCCTACCTGATGTCTCCTCCTACATGAGTAATCCAATAGCAGCACACAAGTCGATTTGAAAGTTTTTCAACACAGTTTTTCACTCGTATTGTTCTCACAAACTTGTATATATACCACAGGAAAGAAAACTCGTCGATCCGACGACAATTTAACGTTTGTTTCATTATCGCAAACAAAACAGAACAGACAAAACGAAACAAAACAACACAGCCGAACAGTTGGGGTTGTTATTTCTCTGAGATGCTGAAGAAAAAAAAGATGACGTGCATTGTAATGGAATAGAGTGGGTGTAATTTCAAACTAAACGGTTCAAATGTGAGTGTAAACACACTCTTTACGCGGGATCACATTCCCTCACACGCATATGAACACACACACACACACACACACACACACACACACACACACACACACACACACACACACACACACACACACACACACACACACTATGTACATTTTTAGAAAGAAAAACAAAAACACAATGTACATTGTTAGAAGAAGAAAAAAAACAATATGTACAATTATAGAAGAAAAACAAACAACAAAAAACAATGTTTTAGAGCTGTTATTGTGTCAATATGCTAAAGGCCTCAATGACTTTTTATCATTCTTGTTTAGGATTTTGTTTTTGGCGGGGTGTCAAGCAGCATCGGTGAGGTCTTAATTTGTTGCTCTTTCATTAACTGGCAAAGTTGCTGTCCCTTGTTTTTCATGCCCCAAACTCTCCTTTTCAAATTGTTGACGTCAGAATGTATTTTTTCGCCGCCCTGTTCACCCATCAAACCAAGCCCCATCCCCCACCTGTCCATAAACTCTACACAATGTGCTTCAAGTATGTGCTGCTTTGGGATGACATTAACGTTGTCAAGGCACACGCTACCTCTGTAGAACTCCATGTATTCAGAAATAGCTACTTGGATGCCAGGAAGGTCATCTTTCCCAACTGGTTTTGTGTGTGACACAAGCCTGTGCACACTGGAGTAAAGACTGTTCAAACGGGTGTGTTTGTCTTTGATTTGACCTGCAAGGGTGTGCACGCCATAATCATCTGTCAGGATAAATGCCCTTCTTTCTACGCTGTCTGCTACGGCAGTAATCACTTCATCTTTAATGTATTTGTTGCAGTGATTCCCATTGAAGCTACCACCAAAAAAGGCCTGAGGTGTTATCAGGCATGGGAATTGTCCGCCGAATGGCGGATTTCCGCCGAATTTTTTTTTTGTTCCGCCGAAAATGCAAAAGTGTCCGCCGAAAAAATAAAGGGGGGAGGCACACAAAAAAAGCACCGGTTACTTTGGCCTTTGCGCAAAAGTCCGCGAAAACTTTCCGTACTTTGTTCACGCACTGCTACCGCCCGCCTCAGTTATTGAACTTTTATGTTTGAAAGTAAACCAGATTGCACAGATTGTGTTACAAGTTACATTTTCCTGTTTGTCTCAACAGATCAATTTTTTTACAAATTTAAACCATATAATAATACATGTATATTTTTTTTTTCTTCAAAAAAGCAAAAATTGGTACATTTTTGTACCAAAAACTCTGATTCTAAAAACAGAATTTAATGGCAAACTTGGAGCTCAGATGACACCAGATTGCACCATCTGGGTTCTTTGGATAAAAAAAATTCCGGGGGGGCATGCCCCCGGACCCCCCTAGTAAGGCTAGGCGCTTCGCGCCGTCGACTTAACGCTTCGCGTCTTCAGTTATAAATTTTCCGCCTTTTTTACAATTTTTAATTCCCATGCCTGTGTTATGCTATGCTTATTCAAAATCTCAGTAACCCCTGCAACTGTTGGTCCTTCAGATCTGTCGAAGACTGGAAACGTTTTCAGATTAAGTTTCCCTTTTTCTCGGAGATTATACATCTTTCTGACACACATTCTGAATGCTTCGGTAGTGTTCTTAATCACCACAAAACGCTCTTCACTCAGTTTTATTTTAGAAAGGGCATCTGCTATTTGCTTGTCAAGCTGGTGACACTCGTTTGCAAGAAGATCGTGGTGTTTGTTCACAATACCAAGGAGCAAATGAAGGTAAGGCGGCGCTACATGACTCACTTTGACGTCCCATATTGGAGCACGAATGACGTTGTAGTGGTCTTTGGCATGTTTTTTGTCACTGCCAGATTCTTGGTACCCTATGAGGTCTTCTTTCATGTTTCTTAACGTTCTTTTGGGGGCTTTTTCTCTTGGACTCCATTGCATTTGCGTTTTGGAAGTCTTGCACCAAAGACATGGATAACTACTCTGGGCTCCTGACAGTCCATACATTTTTGACTGGAAATCATAATCCCCAAACATAAACACTCGCAGCCTTTTTCCTTTCCACATCATGCCGTTGACAGCACTAACTCCCTCTTTAATAGTGCTGCCTAAAATCTTTTCAAGGTTTTCAGCAGAATCTTTGGCTTCAGTCATCACAACCAACTTTGAGTTCGCATTTGGATTGTGGAGATTTGCTACTTCAAGAACAACTTTAAAACTCCCCCCTCCATGGTCACCCCCGATTTTAACCCAAATTTCATTTTCTGGCAAGGTGTTGTTATGCCATGTTAGCATGTTCTTCTTGTCGTACTGGTCTAAGAGATCAGTTACAAACTTGGGCCAGCTGACAATAGAAGACACGGGAATGCCCCTAACTTCCTCTTTCTTTGTCGCTTTGTTGATGCATGAGAGACGTAATGTGTAAACTTCTATTTTCCCACAAAGCACTCCCTCCTGAAATTCCCTCTCCTTTTTCTCACACTCCATTTTTATTCCCATTGCCTTGTTTAATTTTCGCAACTGCCTTTGTTTTGCCCAGCTAAGTGACAGTTTTGCTCTAATTTGAGCTGCTGATTTTGAAGAGACGCGTGCCTGTCCCAACCCAGCTGTTTTCAGAATGTCATCCCTTTTGCGCTTTGTAGTGTGCTTGAGTTCAGTGCTTTGTTGTTTTATTATGTCAGCTTCCGTGGAACCGGAAATTTCTTTTCTCAAGTTGGCAATTTCCTTTGCTCTTCTCTTCCTCATTGGAGTAGAAACTAGCGCTGATGACTTTTTCGCTCTCACAATTTTCTTTAGGACAAGTGGCTGTGCTTTTGTCTTACATATCAACGTCTTCTTGTCATCTGACTGTGCCAGTTTCACCCTAACTAAGCCAGTTAAATACTCTTCCTCTTTTTTTGTCAAAGGTGCTTGCAACTGTTCTATTGGGCGGAGTTGGGTTTGTGGTTTGTTTTTTGACAAAACAGTGTTAGTATCTGTTGCTTTCTGTGACTGAGATACAGACTTTGCTACAGGTGTGTTATCGTTTGATTCTGCTGGGGCTTGGGTTTGAAATGATGTTGAAGCAGCTGACACGACGACTGTGTCATTGTTAGTACTTACATCACTCTGACTCTGAGTCGTACCCTTGCGAGATGTCAGCAGGTCGAACAGACGTTTTTTGACCACACGGCTTGCGGTTTTTGTTTCAGGTGTTGAAGAACACTGTGGCTGAAAGGTTTCAACAATAGAAGTGCTTGTACAGGCATCAGTACTGTCAACACATGTGCTTTTTCTTTGCGGACTAGCAGCTTTTTCACTGGCTTTTTTATTTTTTTTAAGACAACCGGCCATTTGTTCGGCAAACGTTTTACACACACTACAGTCAGCTACTTCCACTTTGGAGTTGTATTGTGTCCACATCACTTTTGTTTTTTCAATGTTACTATGCATTGCTTTTGAGAATCCTTGAGGTGGAATGTTAGGGTTTTTTTGTTGGCTGAGACGAACAGCGCATGTTGTACACAATGTACTTGAGAAAGTGGTGCCATTAGCTTCTTCAGAAACTTGAATACCGTGAAACTGAAACAACCCTGATGCATAGTTTTTGCAATGCCTAATGGTATGATGTTTGTCCTTCGCTGCCTTTGATCTTCTGCCACAAATTCTGCACATAGCATTTAGCCTAAATATGTGGAGATCTTCTGTATGTTGCA
Source organism: Littorina saxatilis (assembly GCF_037325665.1). NCBI lineage: Eukaryota > Metazoa > Mollusca > Gastropoda > Littorinimorpha > Littorinidae > Littorina > Littorina saxatilis. The sequence continues at coordinate 40,072,888 of NC_090248.1, forward strand.
CTGCCGCCATTCTTAACTGAGACACCTTAAATCAATAAATAGAGTGACTACAAATTGAAAGAAATTGATAACAATAAACAATCAAAACCATATACACTGATACAGACAGGCAAGAACATAAGCACAATTACAGTCACAACATTAAGTCAGGAATAAACACGTCACAAAACAAAGGGGGGGGGGGGGGGGGGACGCAAAACAAGCAATACAAAAAACAGAACAGATGAAATGCACTAGAGTCGAGTGCCTGTTCCAAACGGTGCATGCACTGATTAGGCGCGTGGATTAACGAAACAAAACTGCTCTAATCTCAAACACAAAAACAGCCTAAAAAACTTATTCTCACTCTATGACACAGTTTAGACTAAGTACTTACTGACGGCAACATCAGAAACACAGTCGGTCGTTGGTATAAACATTGAGCGTGGTTACAAAATGGTATACAATGCGCACGTTTTGATACAACAAAGAACGACCTGCCGGTAGATTCGATAGCAGTATTACTTCAAAATCAAACAAACCGAATCCTCACCGGAACTCTAGTTTGCACATACACAAAGCCTGAATATCCGAGTAACAATATACACAAGATGACGGTAATCCAACGTTCAAGTCACGCAAACCAGTCCATTTCATACCAAGAAACACGTATTTTGTCACACTGTGGCCCCACGCTGTGCACTTCCAGAGTACAATGAACAAGGGCTTCGTGAGGCGCGCTAGGCTGGCATTTTCCCCGCGAAACTAAAGAGGTCACCGCCAGCGCTATTTATGGCCTGCTTGCTCCAAGCTGCCTCGGCCGCTGAGATAGCATAATCGCTGCAGCAGTGAAATAGTGTGTAGAGACAGACAGCGTGGCGGTTCACCACAATCACCTTTGAAGGCGAAGTCCTGTCAAACGGGATTGAGAATTTTAGAGCTTATTTCTTAGCCCTATATTATCTGCTGTGGCTTCTCAAATGCCAGAACATACAGACAAAAGCCGCTAGACCACATCACAAACAGAACTCTACAATACACAGGTTTTTGCCCACACACACACACACACACACACACACACACAGAGAAGCCGTATATATATATGCATATCTGTATCTATAAATATATAGAGATAGGTGAGAGTGTATTTTTCGCGTGGCTATAAATTGATTCGACCTTTTCACTTTGACAGTAAGAACAACTTACGGGTGCAAGGGAAGCGTTGTGGACAGCGCAGTGGACAGCGCAGTGACATTCTAAAAATAGTAATAGTAAGTTACAAACGGGAAAGCCACACGAAGGAAGGGAGATAAACGCCAAACACTGGAGAAGATAAGGAAGAGTTACTTATAATGGTGAAATGAACACAAAAACCCAAATCAGTTCAGCGCTGCGCGCTGAGAGCACGTGTTGAAATATCTCATCGATGATATTGTGTCCGGGGTGTAGCTGAATACGGTGTCCAAATTTGAAAAAGATCCAGCGAGAACTTTGGCGTTGTGATGTGGTGTAGCGGCTTTGGTGTGTCGGTATGGGGGCCCGGGTAGCTGAGGTGGAACCAAAATCGGTTCAGCGCTGCGCGCTGAGAGCACGTGTTGAAATATCTCATCGATGAGGTTGTGTCCGGGGTCTCTCTGAATAAGCCCACCAAATTTGAAGCAGATCCATCGAGAACTTTGGCCGTGCATCGCGAAGACACAGATACACAGACACACACACAGATACACAGACAGATACACAGACACATACACAGACACACAGACACACAGACAGACACTAGTCGTATATATATATATATATACTAGATGATTACCCGCTTCGCCGGGAAGAAGTAGAGCCGAATACCAGGCTGCGCCTGGGACCCAGCTTTACCGGGTGTACACCGGCTTCGCCGGCGCACGAAGGAAAGGAGATAAACGCGCAAAACACTGGAGATCTTCTAAAAATAGTAACGTGCAGTGACCTTCTAAAAATAGTAACGTAGTAACGGGAATATGGATTGACCCCACACGGAGGAAGGGAGATAATCGCGACTGAAAACACTGGAGAAGATAAGGAAGAGTTACTGGTAGTGGATCCAGACCAAAAAAACCAAAATCGGTTCAGCGCGCACAGCGCTGCGCGCTGAGAGCACGTGTTGAAATATCTCATCGACCAGGTTGTGTCCAGGGTGTACCTGAATATGATCACCAAATTTGAAACAGATCCATCGAGAACCTTGGCCGCGCATCGCGCACAGACAAACAGACACACAGACACACAGACACACAGACACTAGTCGTATATATATATAGATATCTGTCTCTCCTCTTATGTACAGTGAATGTAACGTTTTGTTTTGTCATAATTAAAAAAGCATTCTTGGTTTGTTTTAAACAAAACATTTGTGTACACATTAGTGTATGCATGCACACGCACTCCCACACAGGAAACTAAACTTATCAACTAATCTGATCAGCAAAAAAGAAAGAACTCAAGCATCCTCATTCTTTTATTCTTTCCTCAGCTTCAAAGTCTCAAGGATGACCTGAACCACAAGGAACGGGAGTATGCCAGCCTCCAGTTGAAGGCAGAGACGTTAAAACGTCAACACGAGGAGACGCTACACCATGTCACAGTTCTCAAAGAACAGCTGGCCGCCAAGGAGAAGCAGACAACCATGCTGCAAGCAGACGTGAGTTTGTAGTGCAAATAAATTAAAGAAAAGAATTTCACTTGAAGGGAGTTTGTAGATCAAAAATATGAAAGGAAGAAATTCACTTGAAGGGAGTTTGTGGATCAAAAAACAGAAGGCAAGAAATTCACTTGGATGGAGAAGATTTGTCATAAGGAATTCCTGAAGAGTCAAAATATTTCCTGGTGGATTTTCTGATTTTGAAACAAATCTGTGCGGTAAAATTCATAGAAATGCTTGGAACAAATCAAGTTCACTTGTTCTAAACCTTCATCTCTTTTGTTTTTGGAAGGGGCTTTTATTTATTATAGACTTTTATGACATTTGCCTTGCGGGTGGGGGCAACAGATTTATATTATTTGCATAGACGGGTTTGGGCCGCACAAAGGGTATGTTAGTGTGGTCGATTTTTGTGTGTGCTAGAGTTTGCCTACAAACAATAAATCCTGTCCTTTTTGAGTCACTTGAGAAAAAGTGACTCTATGTAATCGGTCAGTGTTAGTCTGTCCGGCCGGCCGTCCGTAGACACCACCTTAACGTTGGACTTTTCTCGGAAACTATCAAAGCGATCGGGCTCATATTTTGTTTAGTCGTGACCTCCAATGACCTCTACACTTTAACGATGGTTTCGTTGACCTTTGACCTTTTTCAAGGTCACAGGTCAGCGTCAAAGGAAAAATTAGACATTTTATATCTTTGACAAAGTTCATCGGATGTGATTGAAACTTTGTAGGATTATTCTTTACATCAAAGTATTTACATCTGTAGCCTTTTACGAACGTTATCAGAAAAACAAGGGAGATAACTAGCCTTTTCTGTTCGGCAACACACAACTTAACGTTGGGCTTTTCTCGGAAACTATAAAAGTGACCGGGCTCAAATTTTATGTGAACGTGACTCATTGTGTTGTGAATAGCAATTTCTTCCTGTCCATCTGATGCCTCATATAATATTCAGAACTGCGAAAGTGACTCGATCGAGCGTTTGCTCTTCTTGTTTAACTGTATAATTGCTGCAAGTTTCAAGACTTTAGCAGGGAGGGATATGTTATGGGCATCGGTTCTAAACTTGTTTGGCTTTGAAATTGTGTTTGCATTGTGTAATGGATCATTTGATTTTCAGTTCATTGACCACTTTGGTTAGACATGTTTTCTCATATTGTTTGCCTTTGATTTTTTTCTTGAGAGAAATAAACAGATGGGAGAAACAAAGGACTTAATGTGTTTATGCCGTCTTCTTTTTTCAGTCTGTTCATTATGTCTCTATTTCGTTTCAGATCGAGGGTCTTCAGGAGAGACTGAAGAACAAGGATGGAACGATAGAACGCAAAAGCAAAGAATCTTATGCTGCCTCCTCTGAAAAACGACGTCTGGATTCCGAGATCGCAGAACTAAAAGATCAGCTGGACACCAAGGAAAGAAAGATCAATGTTCTGCAAAGAAAGGTTTGTCTTGCAATGTTAACATTTGTTTAGAAGCTTGTCCTTTGAGGGGTAAAGATAAGAATTGTACATTTTTGTTTGGACATCTGTTCTTTGAAGAGTGAAGGTTGAAAATTGCAAAGCTTGTTTTGAAATTCGTCTTTTGAGAAGTGCAGGTTGGAGTCTCATTCATTTGTATTCATTTCAAGCTGTTGTTATCAACTTTCAAACACACACACACACACACACACACACACACACACACACACACACACACACACACACACACACACACACACACACACACACACACACACACACACACAAACAACCAAAAGAAAGCTGATACATGTACCATTGCAAACATGTTGAAAATATATTAGTGACATACAAAGAAGGTCTAATAAATTTAGAATTTAGTATAGACTTTAGGTCAGTTAAATCAATTTTGAGATGAATACAGGCCATACAACCGAAATGATTAACCCTTTTTATTGCTCTTCTGAACTCACAAACCACCGGCAGTAATGAATGAGTCTTGTACCGTATGAGGATTTTGTCAAAATGTCTTTCAGGCATGGGAATTGTCCGCCGAAAGGCAAATTTCCGCCGAATTTTTTTTTGTTCCGCCGAAAAAGCAAAAGTGTCCGCCGAAAAAATAAATGGGGGAGGCAAAAATGGTTCTAAAAAGGGGGCCCGGGTAGCTCAGGTGGTAGAGCACTGGACTTGTGATCGAAAGGTCGCTGGTTCGAATCCGGGCCGGGACGGACACGGGTCAACTTTATGTGCAGACCCAGAGACGGTATCCATCTCCCACCCCCGTGTCACCACAATGGCACGTTAAAGATCTTGGTCATTCTACCATAAGTGCAGATGGCTGATACCACCTAAACACGCAAACATCAAAAGCCGTGAGGGCGTAAAAACTCGAATCGTATAAACCAATTCATGTCCAATATAGGCAATTAAGACCTGACGGACAATAAGCCCCTTAAAAATTTACTTTTTTGGTTCTAAAAACTGAATATAATGGCAAACTTGGAGCTAAGAGTGTACGTGGGAGTTTCAGCCCACGAACGCAGAAGAAGAAGAAGAAGGAGCTAAGATGACACCAAATTACACCAGTTGGGTTCTTTGGAGAAAAAAAATTCCGCCCAATGCCCCCAAACCTACACCATACACCGTGGTTGCACAAGGCAAATCTGTTCGAAGCGGTTTCACCCTTATTTTTCTGTCCGAAGGGAGACATGCGACGTAAGTTTCTGCACAAAATCACCTGTAATTCCAGGGTTCGACACTAGCGGGGGCGGGGGGTGGAACGCCCCAGAGTTTTGTGTTCCGCCCCAAACATTGCCGAAGCTTGGGGCCCACTCCGCCCCAGGATAAATTCCAACAATGACAAACCGAAAATTCTAATGCCAGCAGAGCCAATCACTAAAAATCGCCAGTCAAAGTCGTCACTGAAATTTGCGTTACGATCAATGCCGCAGTCAAGAAAAAAACACATTCAAATCGTCGAAGGACAATGTCGTAAGGGAAATAACTCCCAGATTGCGCTCTTTAGCGTGAGAGATAAGTATCGCCTTCAAATGCCAAACGCAAAATGTGGCGACACATCCCTGGTGTAAAAAGACATGGAAATGAAGAACAGGGTGGAGAGAAACGAAAAAAGGAAACCGATGCAGCCAAAAGCGCGAAGCGCTGTCGTAATTTCAATGTCAAATGGTTGAAAGAATTTCCCTGGCTTCAGTACGATGAAGAAAAACAGACAATGCATTGCCGCACGTGAATACTGAGAGTGGGCCCCAGATTTTTTTTTTCCGCCCCAGCAATTTCCATCTCTGGGGCCAGTGTGGCCCCAGGCCAAATAAGTTAGTGTCGACCCCTGAATTCCTCACAAATGACATATCATCACAAAACTACCGTTTGTACTTTGGCCTAAGGTGTCCTAGCATCATATCATCGATTTGTTTCATTGCTTCAATGTGTTTGTGAACGTTGGCCTTCAAGTATTTACACATTTCAAGCGCATTATGTGCAAATTTTGACTTTCCGCAGTTACTAGGGAAATTCAAGCACATGATAAAGGCTACACATCTGGGTCAGATGCGCAACCAGCCACTTCGGAGATGCGCAACCGACAAATCTTTGAATGTCTTCACAGATTCATGAAATATGACGCTCATGCACCACTTTAAATCATATCATCTGACCCAGATGTCAAGAAATGACCATAGATCACATTACAATTGCGTGTAGCCTTTCTCATGTGCTTGTATTTCCCTAGTAACTGCGGAAAGTCAAAATTTGCACATAATGCGCTTGAAATGTGTAAATACTTGAAGGCCAACGTTCACAAACACATTGAAGCAATGAAACAAATCGATGATATGATGCTATGACACCTTAGGCCAAAGTACAAATGGTAGTTTTGTGATGATATGTCATTTGTGAGGAATTACAGGTGATTTTGTGCAGAAACTTACGTCGCGTGTCTCCCTTCGGACAGAAAAATAAGGGTGTAACCGCTTCGGACAGATTTGCCTAGTGCAACCACGGTATACGGTGTGAAACACCCCTAGCAGGGCTCGGTGCTTTGCGCCGTCGACATTGCTGTTACTTACAAATGTTCAGCCTTTTTTACTTTTTTCAATTCCCATGCCTGGTCTTTACAGGTTGAAACCCAGGAGGACTTGATGAAGGAGAAAGAAGAGCAACTCATGGTAGTGAAATCACAGCTGACCTTCACCGATTCTACAGACAGTGCTGTTTCGAGTCTGGAAGAATCCATCACGGAGAAAGATCGGCAGATCGAGAGGTGAGGATTGGATTTTTTAAATGCTGAAAAATAACTGGATCTGTGGTAGATATTTTTGTCGTTTAGTGTTTGCAGGGAAGATTATTGTACTTTTTGTTTACATGGTGAACTGTGGTTTTGTCTTGTTCTCCAAATTTTAAATGTATTTTGGTGTACCGTATTTTCCGGGTCATAAGGCGCAACTTTTTTCCTCGAGTTTGACCCGTGCGCCTTGTATAACAAGCGCCTAATCCATGTATGAAATACCAAAAAGAAAAAAAATTGGGAAAAAAACATGGGGAAGAAAACGTGACTGAGCATCAAAGAGACCGCCTGAGTACCAGTCAAACAACTTGTGATAATGCATGTTTCAGCTACTAGGTACTACCCTGGCCAAGTTTCCTCTCAAGACATCAAAGAGACCGCCCCATAGGTTAAGGTCACTGACCCCGGTGCAGGAAGTGTTTCCTCTCTCAGATATGACAGGGGAACCACCTCTCATAGCTAAAACTGGGTCATTGACCCCTGGGAAGAATGTCAGTGTCTATAAACAAGGCAACCCAGCTATCACAATGGACCTGCCTTTGATCTCGCTGCACACACAGAGCACACATATTGGTATACTTTTTTAATTTTGGTGCACTCAATGGGTGACTGGATTACAAATTTTTTTAAAGGAAAGGGGTGCGCCTTATGCGCTGTAGCGCCTTGTAACCCGGAAAATACGGTATTTAATGTCATGTCTTCTTTCGTAGTTGGTAATATCTGATATCTGAGATCTGATCTGATATCTAATGTTATTCCAACTTATTGATTTAATTTTACAAAAGTTTGCACTAACTGTAGGTAGGAAAGTTTGTGTGTAGAACCAGATATAAGTTGGATTCCACAAATGCACTTTTTAAATTTTTTTTTATCTGTTTCTGTTTTCTTTTTGTCAGAATGAAAGAAGTTATTTTAGAGCGAATACAGGAACTGGGAAGGTACTTATTGTCTGATTTCCAATCAATGCCTCTCATTAACTGCTCAAGACGGTTCAATATGAAAGGAATGTATCGTAAACAATTCATTTCTCTGAAGAATGGTGTACTCACTTTTGTCTTACTGCTTCTGTACTTCAGTGGACAGTGGAACCTCCCTTAAAGACCCCACTCCCCTGGCCACATCATCACCCTTTTAAGACCTTGCTGTTTTTAGATTTTATGTTCATAACCTCTATAAGTTTATCTCGATTCTATGACTGATTGACTCCCTCCTTTTTATGACCTGATTATTTCAGAATGTTGGAAACGGATTCAGTTTCTCCTTTTACCCTTGTTAAGTGTTTCTTGTATAGAATATAGTCAATTTTTGTACAGATTTTAGTCAAGCAGTATGTAAGAAATGTTAAAGGCATACTAACGCACTCCCGTGTTTACAAAGTGTAGTTTGCCCACAATCGATGTCAAACGCACCATAAGACCATATAATGACGATGCGTCACCATGCGCGGACCATAATACATGCATTACAGCTTGTTCTAGCCTCTGAAAAAGTGAGGATGTCAACAAAGCCGCGGTGTTCTCTCCCTTGCATCAACGTTACATGTGTTGCCAAATCTATAAATAGGACGATCCAGATCAAAATGAAAATTCAAATATCTCAACATTTAAGGGGTCCTAGACCACAATATTTTGCAGGGAACTTAATTTAGTCTGTCTCCAGCTGTTGGTAAAGCAATTAGCGTGTATAGTCATCGAGTACATATGGCTTTAAGTCCTTTGTACTGGAAACTTGCATTCTCCCAGTAAGGTAATATATTGTACTACGTTGCAAGCCCCTTGAGCAAATTTTTGATTAGTGCTTTTGTGAACAAGAAACAATTGACAAGTGGCTCTATCCCATCTCCCCCCTTTCCCCGTCGCGATATAACCTTCGTGGTTGAAAACGACGTTAAACACCAAATAAAGTAAAGTAAAGTAAAGGTCTTAAAACGGGGTTTCACTGTATTAAAATGACTTTTTGCATTGTCTGTCAGTTCAACAATATGTAAATGTAACACTAACAGAAAATGTCAAAAGACATTAAAACAGGCATTTATTGGAGAGAGACTGCGTGAGGGTGTTTTGCATGGTGAAATATCATTTCGAAGAGTTTCTGCTTGTCCAAACTTAAACATCTCAAAGTAAACCATTAGTCCGCAAGATCTTGTACATATATAGGATGGCATGGAGGTGAGGGCTTTCTTTCTCTCCACTCCTAGATTCATTGTGACTTTGAAATAATGTTAGCAGAATAATAATTGCACTGATTGAAGTCTTGAAAAGCTTTGAATTATTAATGCTGCGAAGTGTGAAAACCAAGCAATTTTCATTTTACTTTACGTGCAGCAGAACACTTGAAATTATTAAATTTTACTCATCTCTTTACATCAATTAAGTTGGAATATGAATATTTCAAGCAGTTCAAAAACATACTACAGATATTGAATATAGCTTGTGATTGTTTAGAATATTATAATTTTTGATCTCATATATTTTACTTACACATTTAGTTACAGCTAATGTAGCAAAGTAATACTGCTTCATTTTGACAGTTCATGCATTTTCCTTTCACTACATTTATCGCAAGCAAGTCCTCTGCCTGGTGATTTTGTTTTGCTTTTTGCTGCTGTGATGCAGTTGGAATTCAGGAATTCTTTTTATTTGATGTGTCGCTTTGCCTGTATACACTATATTTTCTTATGTCTGTTTTTCTTTTCTCTGTGATGATTTTTCTGTGGATTTTGGTGATTTTCAGACTTGCTTCTTTGAATAATTGGTTTATTGGTTTGCAGTTTGTTTGCCTGTTTTTTTGTTGGTTTTTTAAGTTACTTTTCTGTGTTTTTGTATCTTTTGTTTTCAAAATTGAAACCAATTTCTTTTGCACTGAAACTGCTCTAGCAAGAGTGCTTTGTCAGTTGCTTTCTTTCCCAAGAATAGTGATGCTAGTGAGAATTATTATTATTATTATTATTATTATTATTATTATGAATTAATGCACAATCTTACACATACCTTTCTCCATTTAGTCTTCCTGTGGCAGTCAAATGCATTGTTGCATTCAGTGAGCCCCTGATCCCCAAATCAGAGAAATCAAGTCTTAAAAGGGAGGGGATCTTAATTAAAGGCCGAATCAAAAGCAAAACTGCTCTGCTGCAAGCAAAAAGTTTACCTTCTGCCTGCTTCACTTGTGTAAGTCGAATGGCTGAACGTGGTACCCAGTGTCCAAATTTCACACAGAGGGTTTGATATATATATTTTGTGCAGAATGGTACCTATGTTATCCAAAGTAATCTGTGTCTTTAAAATTTAGAATGTATAAAACTCAAATCAGTCATAAAGAAAACCCACATGCAACTTTACATGTTAGAATTTAAAAAGAATCAAATCAGTGATCACAAAAACATTTGTGCTGCTGTGTTTTCAGATGATAAGGTAGAGTTCTTGATAATTTCGCCAAATTTTATCTAATCAATACTGGTACCTTATGACCTTTTTTATGCACAAGTTGCAAGTATAGATCGCCCAGATTTCTCTCAACTCCAAAATATCTTATCGCATCAACATTGTGATACATGTGGTAACTTTAGGTTACGAGAGATGCGGGAGCAGTCGGACAAGGATCACCAGGAAGAGTTAGATCTGTACATCAAGACCAACCAGGACCTCAAGACTCAAATGGAAGCCATGCATCTTGAGCTGACTGCCAAACACGTGAGTGTACCAGACCTGGGAACCCATACGATTTCGCCGTATTTTGTACGCATGATTGTCGAGAATACGATCAGTGGACAAGAAATACGACGAGAAAAATTCCTAGACAACTTTTCTTCACACGCCCATCTCGAAGCCGATCCAGTATTTTGTCACATGATTACAGTTTTTGTCAGTAAACATTGAAGAAAACATTTGTTTTAAATGTACATGTATAGGTAAACTTAATTAACGGTGTGACGGACACGCGTGAGGCATGTTTTAATCAAGGATGTTCAAACGCTGTGTGGAGTACGCTCATTTTTCTGAAAATACACCAAGTTTGTTTGAGAATACTCCAAGTGCAAAACAGGGGTTCCCAGGTCTGGTGTACTATTTGAAAGCTGTTTGATGATTAATCAAATTGCATGAAAGTTACGAGAGTAAAGGGCAGCTTAGCCAAACCCTTTCATCTTTTACGGACAGTGTTTTTCTTTCTGTGTGTGTGTGTGTGTGTGTGTGTCACTCTACTCTGTGTGTGTCTGTCTGTCTGTGTGTGTGTGTGCGTGTGTGTGCATGCCTACGTGCGTGCGTGAAAGGAGAAGTGGGAAAACAACAAACTTAAGATAGTAAAGCCTTTCTAAGTACCTTGTGACCAAATGGTTACAAATCATAATAATATTAAATTAGAAGAAAAAAAACCCACAGTAAACACCAAGTTCCAAAGACTTTCTTCAGTGAAATGAATGTAAACAAACAATGATAATAATATGATAATAATATGGTACACCTCGCTTTTTTTCCTGGTGTTTTGTACCCAGATTAAGTCATGCAACATGATTTACAGATTTTGTTTTTCAAAGAGGTTTGTCAGTTAGTGTAAGTTTGTGATAACAGACACTGTGATAGGGTCACATTCTGTGTTTTCGACTTTTCTTTCCCTCTTTTCCATGATTGTGGCTGTTTCCTTTCCATGGTTATCAAATAATGTTCTGCTTCATCAATTGTTAACAGACGGAACTGTGTGAGCTGAGTGTTAACAGACTGTGTGATAGGATAAGCCTTTCTTTCCTTCTTTTTTTGTGTGATTGTGGTTGTTTCCTTTCCATGTTTATCAAATAATGTTCTGCTTCATTAATTGCTAACAGACGGAACTGTGTGAGCTGAGGGAGGAGCAGACAGAACTGAGGTCACAGAAATTCCAGGCAGACGCCAAGATGAGACAGTTGGAGGCTCGTGCACACGAACAGAGCAAGCAGTCTGTGAGTAGCATTTGCTTTTATTGTTGGAGCAAGAGCATCCCTTTATCAAAAAAAAACTATAATGTTAGATTATTGGAACGTTTGATTTATGAAAAAACAAAACGTTGCATTTACAGTATGTCGACCCAGTGGTCTTTTAAGCAGACACACGGACAAACACTTGTGATACAGATAATGAATTTTTCTCAAAATTGTTGACGAAACTCGCTTGCAAGATGCTGGTGAGGCAATGATTAATGGAACGTTGGCAGTCTAGCTGTTTTTTTGATTTGATCCCATTATCAATCAGATCTTTTACTTTTATGTTTTCCCGTATTCTGTGTTGCTAGTTGGTTAAGAATCTTGTGCGAATAGGGGAAGTTTTTAAGACTTCTTGTTTGAGGTTTATCGCATTTGAGTGCATTTGAATGATAGCATGCATTTTAACCTGAAAAAAATGAAAAAAGTTTATTGTTTTAAAGCTGAATGGATATTTTTGTTTATCATTTGAGTACGGTTTGTATTTGAACTTATTGTCAGCAAGAAGATAACGAATGGAGGAGATACAAATTTGGGCTGACTTTGAGAAGTATACAGGGTGACAGATTCACCCAAGGTTCAGACACAAAGATCAAATCAAAGTCTTAAGGCTGTATGGACAGAGTAGTGCGCTACCCCATTTCAGTTATCACACTATTCATTTTTGTATACCAGCACGGTTGGCCTAGTGGTAAGGCGTCCGCCCCATGATCGGGAGGTCGTGGGTTCGAACCCCGGCCGGGTCATACCTAAGACTTTAAAATTGGCAATCTAGTGGCTGCTCCGCCTGGCGTCTGGCATTATGGGGTTAGTGCTAGGACTGGTTGGTCCGGTGTCAGAATAATGTGACTGGGTGAGACATGAAGCCTGTGCTGCGACTTCTGTCTTGTGTGTGGCGCACGTTAAATGTCAAAGCAGCACCGCCCTGATATGGCCCTTCGTGGTCGGCTGGGCGTTAAGCAAACAAACAAACAAACAAACAAATTCATTTTTGACTCACATGCGAAGCAAAAGTGAGTCTATGTACTCACCCGAGTCGTCCGTCCGTCCGTCCGGAAAACTTTAACGTTGGATATTTCTTGGCATCTATTCAGTCTATCAGTACCAAATTTGGCAAGATGGTGTATGATGACAAGGCCCCAAAAAACATACATAGCATCTTGACCTTGCTTCAAGGTCAAGGTCGCAGGGGCCATAAATGTTGCCTAAAAAACAGCTATTTTTCATATTTTTCCCATTTTCTCTGAAGTTTTTGAGATTCAATACCTCACCTATATATGATATATAGGGCAAAGTAAGCCCCATCTTTTGATACCAGTTTGGTTTACCTTGCTTCAAGGTCAAGGTCACAGGAGCTCTTCAAAGTTGGATTGTATACATATTTTGAAGTGACCTTGACCCTGAACTATGGAAGATAACTGTTTCAAACTTAAAAATTATGTGGGGCACATGTTATGCTTTCATCATGAGACACATTCGGTCACATATGATCAAGGTCAAGGTCACTTTGACCCTTATGAAATGTGACCAAAATAAGGTAGTGAACCACTAAAAGTGACCATATCTCATGGTAGAAAGAGCCAATAAGCACCATTGTACTTCCTATGTCTTGAATTAACAGCTTTGTGTTGCATGACCTTGGATGACCTGGTCAAGGTCACATGTATTTTGGTAGGAAAAATGTGTAAAGCATGTGAGTCGTATGGGCTTTGCCCTTCTTGTTGTATCTGTGTAGTATTCCTTTCCAAATGAAAATCCTTGCTCTCACAAGTACTGGTCATTGTTAAAAAACCAGTCAAAACAAGGCTAAAGCACAGTAAAAGTGATGACTATCGCACACACAAAAACAGTCACATGAAATATCAACAAGTACTTTTGACCCGTTGACGATTTCATTTCCTGTATTTTGAGATAAGTTTACAGGTAAAATATAATGGAAGTTTTTGGTAAACATAAGATCTGAAAAACAAAGGGAAGTAAGCTCTCTAAATGAATACGACTTGTGCAGTAGAGTAAAGCGAGAGTTATTCGGAACCTTTCTCCTGGCACAGGAGACAATAAGAAGCATTGAAATGAACAAATGACTTTCATCCTCATTGGTAAACATAAGCCATGTACTTTGGGAGTCGATCATATACTGTTCAAAAAAAGAAACGCATAGTTGCTACTTGCCAAATTTGTTTTATTTTTCGAAAAAATTAACAGAAAATCCAATATTTAGATTATTTGTTTGAAATTTGGTATGGACACAGTTTTTTTTTTTTTTTATTTTTTTTTTTTTTTTAAGTGTCTTGATGATAGATTTAGTGTTCACGCTTTGATAAAGTGTATAGCAGAGAAAATGCTGATGAGCTAAAATTAAGCTTTTATGTTAAGAGAAAGGTTGTAGCGTGAGAGAAAAAGCGCAATATTTGAAGTGCAATGTAAATAGTGCAAAAAGGTTCCCGAAAAGTAAACATCCGGCAAAGAAAACTCCATCGAAAACCCTGGGGGATCGTATCGTTAGTTGTGTGAAGATAAATAGTACTTAACAAGTCGCGTAAGGCGAAAATACAACATTTAGTCAAGTAGCTGTCGAACTCACAGAATGAAACTGAACGCAATGCAACGCAGCAAGACCGTATACTCGTAGCATCGTCAGTCCACCGCTCACGGCATAGGCAGTGAAATTGACAAGAAGAGCGGGGTAGTAGTTGCGCTGAGAAGGATAGCACGCTTTTCTGTACCTCTCTTCGTTTTAACTTTCTGAGCGTGTTTTTAATCCAAACATATCATATCTATATGTTTTTGGAATCAGGAACCGACAAGGAATAAGATGAAAGTGCCCCCAAATTGATTTGGAAAACCCAATTTTGATAACAATTTTTATATATTCAATTTTCAGAGCCTGTATCCAATCCGAATACAACACATCCATACGCCCCTGGAATCAGAACATGATGGACAACAAGATGAACGCAAATTTGGATCGCTTTATACAAAAAATACCCCTTTTACAATTTTCAGACTTTCAATGACCAAAGTCATCAATCAACCTTCAAGCCACCAAGCTGAAATGCAACACCGAAGTCCGGGCTTCGTCGAAGATTACTTGACCAAAATTTCAACCAATTTGGTTAAAAACTGAGGGCGCGACAGTGCCGCCTCAACCCTCACGAAAAGCCGGATATGACGTCATCAAAGACATTTATCCAAAAAAAGAAAAAAACGTTCGGGGACCTCACACCCAGGAACTCCCATGTCAAACCTCACAAAGATCGGTCCAGCAGCCTAGTCTGAATCGCTCTACACACACACACACACAGACAGACAGACACACACACACACACACACACATGGACACAGTTGAATGCACACACAGTTCATTTGCATCTTCAAATCAATCAGTCAATCAATACGATTGGGTGCCGAGGCTGTCAAGTCAGTAGGGGGTGTGACTGCCTTGAGCAGCAACAACTGCCCGGCACCTTCTGGGCATGGACTGGATCAGATGCCGGATATCTTGCTGTGGGATGGTGTCCCACTCCTCCTGAAGTGCCTGCAATAGATCGCGGTGATTTGCCGGCGCTTCTTCTCGCCTGCGCACACGTCTGTCCAATTCATCCCAGAGGTGTTCTATCGGGTTCATGTCTGGCGACATGGATGGCCAGGGAAGCACCTGGACATGGTGGTCGGTGAGGAACTGGGTGGTGAGTCGTGCTGTGTGCGGGCGAGCGTTGTCCTGCTGGAATATGGCATCCTGGTCAGCCAGAAGAGGAAGGGCGTGTGGGCGCAGAATTTCCTCCACGTATCGCTGGGCAGTTATGCGCCCTTGGACGTGCACCAGGGTGCTCCTTCCAGCGGTATTGATCGCCCCCCACACCATGACGCCTCCACCACCATGAACGGGTGCCTCATCCACACAGTTGGGCGCGTAACGTTCGTTTACTCTCCGGTAGACCCTCCTCCGACCATCATGTCGCTGGAGCAGGAAGTAGGACTCGTCGCTGAACCACACGTGTCTCCAGTGATTCCGGACGGTCCAGCGAAGGTGCTGGTTGCCCCACTGCACTCGGTTCTGGCGATGGCGGCGGGTGAGGACAGCTCCTCTGTGAGGTCTGCGAGCTCTCAAACCAGCTTCATGCAGGCGGTTCCGCACGGTCTGGTCCGATAATCGGTGTGGCCCGGGGAGAGCCTGGACAGAAGATGAGGCCGACAGGAAACGATTCCGGAGGTGGCGGAGCCGTATGAAGCGGTCGTGAGCAGCAGTTGTCGCCCTTGGTCTTCCCGCTCGTGGCAAGTCAGCAACGGAGCCAGTGGCTTGAAACCTGACCCACAGTCTACTGATGGTGCTCTGGGACACGTGGAAGTGCCTGGCGATTGCACTTTGACTTTGGCCTGCTTGTAAACGACCCAATGCAATTTGGCGGTCTTCTCTGCTCAATCGGGCCATCTTTCGTCGCTGAATTGTCGTCTGATTTCTTTGTGGCGAACAATCCGCTTTTATGGGTTTTGGAAGACATGGTGAGAGCTCAATATTCCCCGAGTTTCACGAGATTACACTGAAGCATGACGAGTGGTCATGCCAAATGAGCAATTTTGACATTGTAGCCACTGATAACGCATGCGTCACGTGCAGAGCTCACTTGTGGCAATGGATGAAAGGTCGACGACCAGATAAACATTTTCTGCAGTTTGGTGGATATCCTTGTAGCCATATAACTAAATTAACCAAATATTACAAGCTATGCGTTTCTTTTTTTGAACACTATACAAAAAGAGAGGGTTTTTAAAAACAAAAATGTTTCTGCTTCTTTTCAACAGATTAAAGACATGGCCTCCAAAGAAATCCAGACTGACCCCCTCCCCATCCCCGCACCTTCGCCCTCGGTGGATTCGATGTCCGAGAGCGGAGAGATCAACGGGAAAGAAATGGACATGCCGGGTCCTAGCGTGCTGCAAGAACTGCAGAAGAAAGTCGCTGAGCTGGAGGAAGACAAGAAAGAGAAGGAGAGTCAGATTGCTGAGATGCAGGAGTAAGTTTGAAAGTCGTACATCTTTTTTTGGCCTTAAATGCATCAACTAGGGGGAGAGAGGGAGGAACACACGTACACACTCATGCATTTAGCAAAAAACCCTGACTGAGCTTAAAGAAAACAAAAGACTGAAGGAGACTCCAATTCCTGATACCGGTGTAACATCGCAAGTTGTACATTTGATAATATGGGGGGGGGGGGGGGGGGGGAGAAGAAGAAGGGGGAGCGAGCTACGTGGCTGTCAGGTGGTTGGCAGTTTGTCTGTACCCCGGGTAGAGCACATAAAAAGGGAGGGGGTGTGGGGGTGAGAGACAGGAGTGAGATTAAAGGTTGTTAAACAGAAATGAAGTCTTCCAAAGAGAGAATCTTGCATTTGAAAGTTGTAGCAGAGATGTTAATGCAGACCTTGGAAATATCGTTTTCATGGATTCAATTGAATGATTGTGTGTTTGTATTGCTCAGAGTGATCAAGGAATACAAACAGAAGATGGGAACACTGAAACGCAACCAGCAGACAGAGAAGAAGAAGAACGCACAGCTTCTTGAAGAAGCAAGGAAAAGAGAAGACTCATTCACCGATGATGCTTCACAGCTGTCTGTAAGTTTGAACATTTGTTTGTGCATGGGATGTTATAGAGGGAGGTACTGAGGCAGACAGAGAGAAAAGAGAGAGGGCGAGGGAGAGAGTGTCTCTGTGTTTGTGTCTCTGTGTTTGTGTCTCTCTGTGTTTGTGTCTCTCTGTGTTTGTGTCTCTCTGTGTTTGTGTCTCTGTGACTATGTCTCTCTGTGTTTGTGTCAGTGTGATTGAAATCTATGGAGAACAGGGGAATCATCAGTTCAGCGTGATTTTGACCATTTCAAACATCTTGTAACAAACAGCATTCACATATGCACACACTTATCCTTTGCTCATACTTGCATGAGCTTTCACTCTAATAATTCTCTCACTCTCTCTCTCTCTCTCTCTCTCTCTCTCTCTCTCTCTCTCTCTCTCTCTCTCTCTCTCTCTCTCTCTCTCACTCTCTCTCTCACTCTCTCTCTCTCTCTCTCTCTCTCTCTCTCTCTCTCTCTCTCTCTCTCTCTCACTCTCTCTCTCTCGCTCTCTTTATGCAGATTCTGCAGCACTCAAAATGTTCTATTACACCCACATAATGCCTCATATAAACTTCGCATCGACACTTTGGGATAACTGCAGTGATGTTCATTTAAAAAGACTCAATTCTCTGCATCGCCGAGCTGCAAAACTTATTCTGCATAATTTGAATAGGTCCACGGATGATAAACTAAAGTTCCTGAATTTCCTCCCCTTGAAAGATCAGTTGACGTTAAACAAGGCTGTGTTCATGTATAAAATTCTAAATGACGACATTTCAAACATGCCACAAAAAGATATGGTCCCAAAAAATCATCCCTCCTATACCTCGCATAGACCTCTACAAATCGAGCTTAGCCTTCTCGGGAGCGTTTCTCTGGAACTCCTTCCCCCAACAGATCAATCAATCAACAGATAAGAAATGCAACTTCAGTTAAAATGTTTAAGAGACAGTCACGTTCACACATCATTCGTGAATGAAATGTCTTGTTCGATTGTTATTTTGTTAAACATTTTGTACTTGTGTTAACGGATGTGTAGCTGATCGGAGCAACTTTATTCCCAAATGAAAGGTATAACTATGTCAATGTCATTTTGTAATTTTTGAGTTCTCCTTAGGTAATTCCTTACATGCACATTGTGTTGCATTCCATACAATGTATTTCTGTATTTTATATGATTGAATTTATATTTTTTATGTGGGTCTGTCTTTATTTGTTGTATAAAGGACAGGTTGGAAGAATAGGCTTTGCCTAAAACCTTTATCCTTTTGTAAGAAAGGTCTGAGTCTGAGTCTCTCACTCTCTCTCTCTCTCGCTCTCTCACACTCTGTGAAAAATGCATGTCTGTAATTTAATTGTAATCAGTCCTTGGCCAGGAAAATGAGAGGATATAGGAGCTGGAGGAAGCGCTAAGGGAGAGCATTCACATAACGGCTCAGCGAGAGATGGACAATGCCCAAACAAAGCAAGATCGCTTTCTTTATCACAAAGTATAACTTTCTTTTATTTCATTGTGCAGTCAGTCCTTGACCAGAAGAATGAGAGGGTAGAGGAGCTTGAAGAAGCGCTGAGGGAGAGCGTTCGCATCACTGCTCAGCGAGAGATGGACATGGCTGAGCTTCAGGAACAAATTGACACTTCAAAAATGGCTGTGAGTTGTTTCGTACCCCTAGATCCAGTGTCTTTTGCCCACTCGTCATGACTCATACAGAACTGGTTTTGGTTTGGCTGATAGACGGGCGCGGTGGCGTGGTGGTAAGACGTCGGCCTCCTAATCGGGAGGTCGTGAGTTCGAATCCTGGTCGCTGCCGCCTGGTGGGTTAAGAGTGGAGATTTTTCCGATCTCCCAGGTCAATTTATGTGCAGACCTGCTTAGTGACTTAACCCCCTTCGTGTGTACACGCAAGCACAAGACCAAGTGCGCAGGGAAAAGATCCTGTAACCCATGTCGGAGTTTGGTGGGTTATGGAAACACGAAAATACCCAGCACGCCTACTCAACGAAAGCGTAGTGAGCTGACTATGCTCTCAGAGTATAGTGTGGGGAACCCAAATGGGCAAACGAGCTCACACGTAACCAGAAAATTCTGGAACGCTGAAGAAGAAGGAGGTTTGGCTGCAGACCCACTTTCTAAAGTCACCACCTTGGAGAAAATCGGTGTACAGTGGAACCCCCTTGTTAAGACTCCCTCCTGCTTTAAGACCCTGGTTCCTCAGACTTTCTGTTCATAACCTGTGTAAAAGTACCCCCATTTTAAGACTCCCTCCTTGTTAAGACCTATTTCTCTCAGATTTTTTGTTCTGTTCATAACCTCTGTACAGGGTTCGTACAGGTCATGGAAAACCTGGAAAGTCATGGAATTTGATTTTTAATTTTCCAGGACTGGAAAGTCATGGAATTTCAATTCAAGTCATGGAAAGTCATGGAATTTAACAAAAATATAAAAAAATAAAAAATTAACCTTTAGCACGCCAGCGACGATTTTCGTTGCCCAGCCATTCCCCCTTTGCCAGCCAGCAGCGATTTGCGTCGCCAGCACAAGGCTTGTTCGTATGACCAACTTCTCGTTCGTATTTGCATACGAGAATAACGGTATTTTTAACGGCACTTGACCCTAAGCGAAGCTCACTTCCTTCCGTTATCTCGTCGTGTCGTCTGCGCTGCATTTGAGTCGGTTTCGTCGAAGTTTTCTGCTTTTGTTTTTGCATCGATAAAGTACTTTAGCGCTTCGACAAGCAAGATGGAGGATGATGAGTTTGAAACTTTCTTTCGAGTTGTTTCTTGACAACAAAAAGTATGCGGAATTGGAACGAATTACCGAGGAAGATCTTCGCAATGAACTGTGTATCGCGGTGAAAAAAATGACAGTTCGTCAAGTCACAGTGACGGTTACGAAACGGAATTTACGAAAGTGCAGATGGATACAAACAGTGGCTGGTCCAGTTTAGTGAAATGACAGGACCAGCAAACATTACCGATAATCTGACTGCGTAGAAAATGCTTGACTTGCTTGTCAAAGAGACACTGCGTAGAAACTGACTCAAATTCAGTGCAAAGCAAGCCAGTGTCAAAACTGGCAGTGACAAGACGTAAAAAGTTTGCGTGTTCGGAAATGGCGACCTGTGGATCTAGTCATGAAAAATGTTATTGAGGCTCATGGAAAGTCATGGAAAAGTCATGGAATTTTGTTTTTAAAAACCAGCGGGGACCCTCTCTGTAAAAGTACCCCCATTTTAAGACTCCCTCCTTGTTAACACTTTCGCGACGGGACACTGATAAATCAGTAACCACGCTGACACGCCCATGGACGGGACGCGCATTTTTCAGTAAGAGCCATACAGGGTACACGACTCGTGATTGCTTCCCGGTTTTTGAAGCTTGCAGTAAATTGAGTTGTTTCCCTTGACACACTTTGCGTGCCCTTCCGCCATATGCAATATTAGCCTGATTTGTGTGGTTTTTTCGAGAAAAAAAATGAATCGAAGGCGAGCCTTGTCACGGGAGGAGATTCTCCGGATGTTGGATCTTGAGGACCCTGTAGATCATGATTCCGACGTGTTGTTTTCGCCTCAAGAAAGCGATAATAGCAGTGATATTGAGGAAGAAACAGTCCTGTTGTTGCTAGTATGAGTCGGCAAACTACACGTGTTAGGGTGGTACTGCATGAATCTTCGAATGTGTAGTTGCAAGGGGGGCGTGGCAGCACTGATAACAATGGATGGCTGGAGCCTCCTAATACTTTTGGAAATGTTCATAGGTGAACAGTTGGGACTTTGTTGTGAAAATGTGACTTATATTCAATATGGATTACCTAGACATCATTTGGTGAGTGTCACAGTTTTGTTTCATTTGAGTCAGGATGCTGTGAGTGAATGCGGGATTTGCTTGTTTTTTTCTTTGTACTGTCTCCTTATTTCTGTGTAGAATTTTAACAATATTTCAGCTAATTCATAGGTTTTACACCTTGTTTGGTTATAAAATTATTTATAATACTTTCTGTTAAAAAATAACTTTCAAAAAAGCAGTGGAAAAGAAAACACACACAAAAAAACGTTAAAAAACACAAATTATTTGCTAAAACAAATCGCGTGACAAACGTATAAATAGCACGACTGAACTGGGCATCCATTTTTTAATTAGTACACAAAATTTGGTGGTGATTGGACTTAATTCAAGCTTGCTAGACAGATTTCTTTACAGTTACTGTTTTTTGGGAAGTTTCTTGGTGGCAAGCTTGGGCAGGCAGGACGTTAACGCCGTGGCAATGCTAGTCACAATAGTGTTAAGACCTATTTCTCTCAGATTTTTGGAGGTCTTAAAAGGGGGGTTCCACTGCACAAATGTTGTGTAATTGGTTATATTTGTTCCTCTCTTTTAGAAAAGCTGTCTCACTAAACCAACCGTCTGATTTTGATATGATTTTTGAGTCACTTGAGAAAAAGTGACTCTATGTAATCGGTCAGTGTTAGTCTGTCCGGCCGGCCGTCCGGCCGGCCGTCCGTAGACACCACCTTAACGTTGGACTTTTCTCGGAAACTATTAAAGCGATCGGGCTCATATTTTGTTTAGTCGTGACCTCCAATGACCTCTACACTTTAACGATGGTTTCGTTGACCTTTGACCTTTTTCAAGGTCACAGGTCAGCGTCAAAGGAAAAATTAGACATTTTATATCTTTTCTCGGAAACTATCAAAGCGATCGGGCTCATATTTTGTTTAGTCGTGACCTCCAATGACCTCTACACTTTAACGATGGTTTCGTTGACCTTTGACCTTTTTCAAGGTCACAGGTCAGCGTCAAAGGAAAAATTAGACATTTTATATCTTTGACAAAGTTCATCGGATGTGATTGAAACTTTGTAGGATTATTCTTTACATCAAAGTATTTACATCTGTAGCCTTTTACGAAAGTTATCAGAAAAACAAGGGAGATAACTAGCCTTTTCTGTTCGGCAACACACAACTTAACGTTGGGCTTTTCTCGGAAACTATAAAAGTGACCGGGCTCAAATTTTATGTGAACGTGACTCATTGTGTTGTGAATAGCAATTTCTTCCTGTCCATCTGATGCCTCATATAATATTCAGAACTGCGAAAGTGACTCGATCGAGCGTTTGCTCTTCTTGTTTGGATGAAAAGAGCTTTTTCTTGACTTTCACGGAAGTGTGCTTGCGATCTTGATTTGGGTTTTCCTTCAGTACTTTCCTAATGTGTTCACTGACTGTTACACAGATGGAGGAAATGCGAAAAGAAGTGGAAGCCATGCAGGCCTCGTCTCGCGACTACAGCAGCAAACTGGCCACCCTCACCCGACAGCTGGAAGATCGAGACGGCAAGCTGAAACGTATGAGCTCCGAGCGACACAAGCAGATGGAAGAGGTGTATGAAATGAAGTGAGTTAATTGTGGTGCTTGTGATGATAGGGATGAAAGATTTGGTGTGTCAAGTATGTTTGTGTGCGTGATTGCGTGTGTGTGTGTGTGTGTGTGTGTGTGTGTGTGTGTGTGTGTGTGTGTGTGTGTGTGTGTGTGTGTGAAGAATGTCATGAATAAAAATATAACTGGCGCTACTTTGTTACACTGTTGATTGCAACTTTCATGACTTCTGCATGCCAGATCACAGGGGTTGTAGGAACTGTTCCAGACAACCAGCTGCATAAATCAAAGTGAATGCAAGGGTTGGATTCTTCTGGTATATGCCGGAAATCCGGATTCGTAATGTCGATGGTGACGGTTTTTTGGTTGTTAATTATACAAATCCTTCAGCGTCTGGGGGCTCCCAGACCCCCCCCCCCCCACCCCCCCCCCCCCCCCCCCCCCCCCCCCCCTCTTAAAATTGTTCAGGATTCATGACATTTTTCAGTCCCACCCATGTGAATGTCACACGTAGTACAGTGAAACCCCCTTTTACGACCTTCAAAAATCTGAGAAAATCAGGTCGTAAAACGGAGGGAGTTGTTTGTTTGTTTGTTTGTTTGCTTGCTTAACGCCCAGCCGACCACGAAGGGCCATATCAGGGCGGTGCTGCTTTGACATATAACGTGCGCCACACACAAGACAGAAGTTGCAGCACAGGCTTCATGTCTCACCCAGTCACATTATTCTGACACCGGACCAACCAGTCCTAGCACTAACCCCATAATGCCAGATGCAGGCGGAGCAGCCACTAGATTGCCAATTTTAAAGTCTGCCGGTGGAGGGAGTCGTAAAGTGGAGTTAAATTTATAGAGGCTATGAACAGAACATCTGAGGAAAGAGGGTCTTAAAACGGAGGAAGTCTTAAAATGGGGTGTCTTAAAATGGGGTGTCTTATAATGGGGTGTCTTAAAATGGGGTGTCTTAAAATGGGGTGTCTTAAAATGGGGGTTCCCCTGTATTGTTATTTGTGTAACAATTCACTTGTTTATTTCAGACAAGAAGCCGTCCAAGCAGCCATCAGCGAGAAGGATGCCACAATAGCCCTTCTGGAGATGACCAGTACCAAGAAGCAGCGAAACCTTGAGGAGATAGAACGACTCACACATGAAAAACATCGTCTCCAGGCCAACCTCAGAGATGTGGTAAGTTGCTCATCTCCACAAATAGCCCCGTGGAAATGACATCTCTCTCTGATTGAGCAAACCTCACACAGGGCCAGGCTGGGGAATTCTCCACAGATCCGCACATTTTAGAGGAAACCTTATTGGTTTTCCCAGGAACAAAAATAATTTCTGAGGAAAACGAGTCTAGTCAGAAGGAAAAAAATCTAAACAAAAATGGACATCAGTAACCAGGTTAGATTTTTCTTTTTCAATATTTCAGCAAACTGCCTTCTTCGGAATGTTATAATGAAAGTATTGAATGACGGCATGTAATGTAGGGGAAAAATTCTAATCAGAAAAAAAAGCGCAGTACAATCAGGCCTGATACATGGGTTTTTTGCTAAGCATGGATGAGATCACTTTACATAGACTTTAGTACACAAGTCTTGATCAATTTGCTATGGTACACTGTTCAGAAATAATTCAATTTCCCGCCTGATAGTCCCTGCAGAACTGAACGCCCAAAATCAATTTCAGAGCCCCCTGGCCCCGGCTTTTTTCAGAGTTGTTTTCAAGACAGGAGTTCTCCAGTCTGGGGGCTTTATAAAGAGATTGCTGTGATAAGCGTTGGTTTGCTTGTTGTTCATTGAGTTGTTTGCACAGGGTTTCAGAGTTGGCGCTTGATTTGTATTTTCGTCTTGTTGGTGTGAGGTTCTTCACTTCCTTCTCTACCACTATAGAACATATCGTTCAGCTATGTTATGTAGGGAATGAGACATATACACTCATGCACTCATATACACACAGGGGTATACCTTAACTTTTTTTTTTGCTACCGGCCAGGCTGAAAATTTGAACCGGCCCCCAAAAATCCCAACCGGCCCCCAACCAGCCCGGATTTGTGTGACCAACTCAGCGGCTCATCGAATACAAAGAACAAACACATAAAACATACTTATAATGCATACATGTGGATTTGCACTACTAATAACTACCACAAACACACACAAGACTTGATGACAAAAATATTATGTTTTAATATAATGATAATTAACCTCGTTTTAATAAATAATTAAAAATAAAAGCTGCCACAAAGAAATAAGAAATCAAAACAACATTTACACCCTGTCACACAATCACACACTAAACCTCACTGAAAGTTACCCCCTACCACACAGTTTACAAAGTAATTTACTATGGAACTTTACTTTCCACATAAACACACATACACACTTTAAAAACAAAAGTAAATCAGCAAAATGTTTTGTTTTTTTATTATTTTTTTGTTGTGTGAAAAAAGAGGGTAAAAAGCTGACTACAAAAGTTGTTTTAAGTTGCTTTCTTGTTTGTTTTCTTTTTCTTTATGTGTGTGTTGTTAATGTTACTGTTAGATTAAGCAGAAGTATGCAAGTTGCATACCAGCCAAATGTACCACAGCTTTAGTCATAAATAATCAAAAGCATTATATTTCATTTCTATTTCCTAATGAAAACAAAAAGATTTTTAGATTTCCTGATCCTAGAATTGATTATAGGTGATCTTGATGCTTTTGATTCAAAAGAGTTGCAGAGTTGCATCCCTTGTCCTATTGTTGAAGCTCCGTCTTTTCTTTGTTATCACATGTATTGGATTGGTTTTTTTTACTTCCTTAGTTGAAGGGAAATAGTTGACAGCAGTAGTACTGTCACTACTTGTACTAGGTTGGTCAGCAAAGCTGGTGTTAACATATATTAGAAAACCATCTCAGTGAGTTTCCCTGCGGTCAGTGACCTATACAATTTACACAGAAACTGGATCAGTGGTACATAGCTCCCACATCAAAGGAAAAATACAGAGGGGAAAAGTGTTTGCTCTGAATGGGCGGGTCAGATCAAAGGCAGATGCATTGTAATAGCTGGTTGGCCTTGAGACCTGGGTCTATGACCGGTACTTTCAATCTGAACACAGCTGCCTGTACCAGTTTAGAGACACAAGAGACATAGATAGAAGCCTGTATGTATGTCTCTGGAGACACTGACCTTCTTACCCGGGGTCAATGACAGTTTTACCTGAGAGGAAACTGTTTCTTTCACATGTGAAAGTCTCTCAAGGACTGTCCAGCAATAAGAGAGGTGAATAGCACAGAGAGTTTTTTTATTTTTGCGCTTTCTGCGTAGCTATTTTGACTGCTGATGCAATCGCCAGCGGCTAGTGGCACTGGAGGGGTGATGACACGGTCAAGTGAGGTGGAGGGGGGTAGCTGTCTAGCCAAAGTGTCTGGGCTTGATTGGTGGTAGTCCTGAGTCCTTCTCAAAGTGAGTCCTTCTCTGCGATGGGGGGGGGGGGGGGGGGGGGGGGGTTGAGTGGGCAGTAGAGAAGTGACAGATTTTGAGATCGCCCGCGAGAGAGGGGGGGGGGGGGGGGGGGCGACCGCCAATGTACAGGCCTGTTAACACACAGTCATACACATATTTACGAACACAGAAACACACACATGAACAGGGGGAGGGGACATTCACTTACTAGTAGGGTCGAACCCGCCCCCACAACAACCAGTCAGTAAGATCCCAGGCATGGTTTTCTTCTATATACGAGATTCACTCTTCCATAGCAACCACTTGTCTATAACGACCACTTTTGGTTGGTTCATTCGGTGGTCGCAATGGACAGGTTTGACTGTACATACTCATCTTGTACATGGGGTAACAAATGTGTAATTTGTCTGCACTAGTCATGCTCTTTGCTTCACCCTCTCATCCCAACACTTCTTGACTGTGTTGCAGGCACGAAACCTGATGCAGCTGAGAGAGGGGAGGGAGAAAGGAGGAGTCGATGGCGGCGGTGATGGAGATATCAGCAGCGGCAGTAGTACCACAAGCGGTGGTGGTAGTGGTGGTGGTGGTGGTGGTGGTGGCACAGGCGGAGGTAGCGGCAGTTTAAAGGGCAAGAAAACGGTCGCGCAGAGACTCCGCAACGCACCGCCTGAACAGGTAGATCACTACATTTCCGCCAACCACCCTTCTGTTTCAGACTCCTAGCAACTGTTGTCATGGTCAGTGACCTACTTGTCTTTTTTTTGGTTTTTTTTTGTTAATTGTCCAGCAACTGTTGTCTTGGTTAGCACACCTTTTTCTGTGTTTCCCAACAAATGTTGTCTTGGTTAGCAGTTGTTGTTTTTTATCATTTTTTGGGTCTTTGTTGCCAAGCAACCTTTGTTTTGGTTAGCAAACCTTTCTTTTCTTTATTGCCCAGCAACTGTTGTCATGGCAATGACTTTGTTTTGACCTTGAGAGCTTGTACAGTAGTCGCTACACTCGAAATTGAAGTTTGAAACTATTGAACACACTTTCTGTAAAACCGACACGGTTGGCCTAGTGGTAAGGCGTCCGCCCCGTGATCGGGAGGTCGTGGGTTCGAACCCCGGCCGGGTCATACCTAAGACTTTAAAATTGGCAATCTAGTGGCTGCTCCGCCTGGCGTCTGGCATTATGGGGTTAGTGCTAGGACTGGTTGGTCCGGTGTCAGAGTAATGTGACTGGTGAGTCATGAAGCCTGTGCTGCGACTTCTGTCTTGTGTGTGGCGCACGTTATATGTCAAAGCAGCACCGCCCTGATATGGCCCTTCGTGGTCGGCTGGGCGTTAAGCAAAAGAAAAAAAAAAGAAAAAAAAAATTTCTGTAACCAGTTTTCAACACAATGTGACATAGTACTTACTTCTACTAGCAAAAGTAGTGAACGCTAGTATTCAAATGTACTTAGTCGCACTGTGTTCAAAACTGGTTACAGAAAATGTGTTCAAAAGTGGAACGCTAGTGTACAGTGTGGGTATTGGGTGACATTTTTGTTGCTACATGTGAGCCTTAATATGAACAGTCCTGAACAAGTGCCACAAGTATTTTATTTTATTTATTCGTTTTAATACCTTTCTGAGCATCTGTAAGAGCAATTTGGTCCAAGGATGTTGGATGTTTGTATTTAAAAACGGATTGATTTTAAGGAGTTTTCTTTGAGTGTGTGTATGATGAGCAGTGTTTTTTTTTTCTGTCTGTCTGCATTTACTGGGTACCTCAGAGTACTAAGGTCAAGTCAACTGAATTATGTTCAAACCTCAGTAGCGAATATTATTTCTCCACATGAAAGCCAGGATATCAATCATACTACATGTAAAAGCGACAAAGAAAATGTAAACATGGAAATTCTGCTTGAAAAGTGTTAAAATGTAATTGTGTGTGAACATTAAGGGTTACATACTTGTACCTTGCACATACATAATATGGTCCACAGTTTTTTCCAGTTTTCGTGTACACTTGGCAAAATGATGGTAATCATTCTGTAGAAATAGAATGAGCAAAAAGCACGGCTTATAATATGGTCCACAGTTTTATCCAGTTTCTGTGTACACTTGGCAAAATGATGGTAATCATTCTGTAGAAATAGAATGAGCGAAAAGTAGGGCTGATAATATGCTTCACAGTTTTTCCAGTTTTTTTTGTACACTTGGCAAAATGATGGTAATCATTCTGCAGAAATAGAATGAGCAAAAAGTAGGGCTTATAATATGCTTCACAGTTTTTCCAGTTTTTTTTGTACACTTGGCAAAATGATGGTAATCATTCTGCAGAAATAGAATGAGCAAAAAGTAGGGCTTATAATATGGTACACAGGTTTTGCCAGTTTTCGTATACACTTGGCAAAATGATGGTAATCATTCTGCAGAAAATAATTTGAGCAAACTGTAGGGCTTTTTGTGTGTGTGTCCACATTGTGTGTGATTTTGAGCACAGTTTTGGTTTTGATATTATTGTTGTGATGCTGTTGTTGATTTTGTACACATGTGTGAGTGTGTGTGTGTGTGTGTGTGTGTGTGTGTGTGTGTGTGTGTGTGTGTGTGTGTGTGTGTGTGTATGTGTGTGTGTGTGTGTGTGTGTGTGTGTGTGTGTGTGTGTGTTTTCCTCATCAACATACGACAGAGATAGTACAATCATCACATCCTCAGCATTAATGTTACTGTTTTTTGTATTATTGTTTTGGTGCTACTTGGTAGTTGTCAGATGATGGTATTGTTTCATTATGTTATTTAAGTTGACAATTGTGTTTCTGTTTATGTAAAATTAATGGTCACATAAAGATATATATCTAATTTGATAACTTGCCTGCAAGTACTTTAGATCAAAAATGGCAATTGACGGAGTGGTTTATTCACCATGTTCTGCCACTTGTTTGTAAAGGGAAGTTAACTATTGTTAAACTTTTTGAGTGTTTTTTTTTTCTTTTTGTGTGTGTATAATGTTAGTGCTTTTTTTGTCTGTTAAAATTCTGTAGTTCTGATGTTTTCAGGAATGTTATGAATAGTTTTTTTCTTCTCCATTTTATTTTAGTTTTGTAGTTTTTCTCTAGTCCTATATATTTGATATTTGTGTGCCCCCCCATTCCTCCCACACTCCACCCCCCCCCTCATATCCCACACTCCACCCCCCACCCCACCCCCCCCCCCCCCCACCCTCATTTGTAGGGGCTTTGACTGAAGGGAATGAAGATCTGACTTGGTATGTCTTCAAGATTATTTTTTGTTTCCTCTCGTTAAAGTTTTAATAATTTACTGCCTCGGTTCCCTGGGAAAAAAACTGGTGCAGAAAATCAAAAGAAAGAATTCAGGAGAAAAATCTTAGACGAAGTGTGGTAATGAAGGCTGAGACTAAACTTGGCTGTTATGGTGCGGATGGGTTTGGTGAGTATGGAAGACTGGATGTGCCAAAATTCACGTTTTATCATAATTTCTTTTTCTGGTCATACAGTGTACCCAAGATGTTGGAATCGGTAAAACAAATCAGGAGGGAAATTGGGAGAGAGATCAGAAGGGAAATTGGGAGAGAGATTTTTTCTGTTGCCATGGTGAAATAATGCATTTTGTGCCAGTGAACTTTGCACATATCGTGTGTAATATTAGCTGTATATTTACCTGTTCTCTGGGTTTGGCTTTTTTTTTATCCCCACATGTGACAGTTTCCACAAGTTTAAAATGTTTGAAGGATCTGACAAAGGGAGTGCGTAATACTATATGTACTTGTAGTGTCTTGGCACAGAAACTCGGGCTAATATGTATGTCTTGCGAGAAGTTTAAATTGGATTGAGCTGCCTCTCCTAGTCTTATATCTGATAGAATTGTGTTGTGACAGTGATTCTTTTTTTTTTTTTTAATTTTTTTTTTTTAACATGGCAAAATATTTGGTTTGTTTTAAAATGTGAATAAGTATCCCTTTTCTGTGGTATGCACTAAGCTTCTTTTTATTGTCAGAAAACCTCTTGACCGATCATATCATCCAAATTTGTGCTCTTAATTTCTTTTACAAACCTTCAAAGTGTCCTTGCTTTTTTTGCCTTCAATTTAAGCGTTTCCGTCACTGTGTTTATACCTATATATTCATATGCATGCCTTGAAAGTTTGAAGGCAGTTTCTTTTGTGTGTTTCGTTAAGGATACTTTTGCTCTTGCAATATTCTTGGTGGATCTGTAAAAGCTTACTTGATAGTTAATGCACGAGGGAAAGTAATCTTCAAATAAACATTTTTTTCAACAGTTGACTACACAATGTACAGGGATATTGCCACTTGCAAGACTTTAATATCGGCATTTCCTGTTTTGTTTGTTTGTTCGTTCATGGGCTGAAACTCCCACGGCTTTTACGTGTATGACCGTTTTTACCCTGCCATTTAGCCAGCCATACGCCGCTTTCGGAGGAAGCATGCTGGGTATTTTCGTGTTTCTATAACCCACCGAACTCTGACATGGATTACAGGATCTTTTTCGTGCGCACTTGGTCTTGTGCTTGCGTGTACACACGGGGGTGTTCGGACACCGAGGAGAGTCTGCACACAAAGTTGACTCTGAGAAATAAATCTCTCGCCGAACGTGGGGACGAACTCACGCTGACAGCGGCCAACTGGATACAAATCCAGCACGCTACCGACTGAGCTACATCCCCGCCCGGCATTGCCTGTCATTTTCCTGTTATTTTTTTACCCCTTTGCATCATTTTCTTGATGACAGTTTGGGTTACATTGGTTAAAGTGAGTACTTAGTAAAATTTTCTTTTTTTATTTTGAAAAAGAAATTAAAAAAGCATTTAGTCTTATCTGGTGTTGTACTACCCTGGTCTTAAAGACACAGTCCCGTGAAAACAATCCGACTGTCACGATCGGGTGACAGAGACCAAGAAAGCGTCACTCAGTGGAGTGCCTGTTCTGGGTCAATGTATGATAGAAAGCGCCTGTGCGTGATATTGGACACAGCAGAGTTTTTGCTGACAGTGCTCCCGAGCACGGATGTTTTGAAACGCACGAGCTTCACAGTGCAGGTTTCTGCTGTCATAGGGCTGACGGTTTTTTTCGCTGACAGCGCGCACGGGATTTTCAGGGATTGAGTTTCTCGTGTCTTTTTTCCTGCTTGGGGAGGCAAAACTGTGTATAGCTGGACTGGTTTGGTGACAAGGTCAGTCACGTGTATTTGGCTAGGTGGTCTGTCAGAGACTCAAGGACGACACACTTGACACCCAGCGGCAGAAGGGGAAGGACCTAACACACAGTTACTAGAGTATGATGGTTTTTCACCGAGTATCATATTCGGCACTCTAGGGGAACTTCCACAAGTTATTCCTTTCCTCTGCCACGTATTTTGCTGAGGACAAGTCGTCACATTTCCTTCGTCGGCGATGGCTTTCGCATAAGGATTCGACAAGGGGTTCTGGACGTTTTGGGTCACTGTTGACGAACAGAGACTGTTCCAGGGAGGAGGCGGACTTTGCTTCCATTGAGAGTTACAATCATAGGCTTTTGAGGTAATAAATCATTATTTAACGCTGTTGATGAGTCTGTGTTGTGGAATGAAATACTCTCTGTTGTTCTTTCCAGGTTAGCGCATAATTTACTCTCTGTGACGCTAAAATACTAATCTGTATATGGTTTTTGCAGATAGGGAGAGAAGGACGGAAAATGGCTGTTTTGTTGTTGTAAAAAGTCAGTTTTGTGCAGGCCCACGTGCTCGATGAGATATTTAAAGATGACATGTTTTAAGGTGGTGGGTGAGGGGTAGCTGACATGTTTAGTGCACCGATGCTTTCTGTTTGCAGCCTTCCTTCGTTCGTTCGTTTCGTTCGTTCGTTACGTTCCCGTAACATCGGCACGGCTGACTCTGGCGGGAACTGTTGAGGCTACGCTAACCAGGAGACCGGCTAACCAGCGGACCGGCTAACCAGCGAACCGGCTAACCAGCGGACCGGCTAACCAGCGAACCGACTAACCAGCATACCGGCTAAGCAGCAGCAGCAGAGATAAAGCTAAGTGCACCATGTCGTACGCACCCCGTTGACCACCGTTGTCTTTTCGTATCTATGATTTCATTGGAGTAGTGACAACGTGGGGTGTGACCCCTGCACGAACTAGAGCTTTTCGAACAGAACATTCGCATTTAACTATATTTACACGGGTTCAGCGTGTTACTATAATTTTCTATATACTACTGGCATTTTGTCAGTGAACACTGTTTTTTTACGTGTTGAGAACGTAAAAGGAACATATTTTGAGTGAAGGCTCGAGGGAGGTGGAGAGTTTATACATAAACAGGCGTCTGAAACTTATACTTTTGTTGACTCTATTTAATTGTATGCCTGCGAGAGTGGATCGTGGTGTGGTTAGTTAATTAGTAGTAATTAACCGGTTCATAATCACCTTGAGTGATATATTGAAACGTGACACATGGGGGCCAAGCCGGGATCTACTCAGTTAATTTCCAACTGATAAAGACCCACCAATTAAGGATAACTAAGAGCAGATAATCTCGTCAGTGCTCGACTTATTTTCTGCTTGGTGCTACCCTTTTTTGTATAGTTTTGATCATATACCACACCTTAAGCGATTCACATCTTGCAGGAAATGTAAATTGTAATTTGTGAGTTATTGTATGCGCTAACTGTGATTATTTCCCTTTCCTTTGTTTGTGAATCTTTGTTGTTGTACGTTCAGAGTTTTCCGTTGCAGAGAGCTGAGCGGGGTTAGCGGATTTGTTATTCGTTTTACTCAGTTTTCTCTACATTGTTGTTTCGCATTCTGTAACAGGTTACATTTCTACCGTCTTGTTTTACTTGGATTGTTCTCCATATTTTGACTTTGTTGGAATTTTGGGGGGGAAGGGTCCGAGGACTTCTGTCCTAACCAAGGCTGTGGGAGACACTTGGTTTCACCGCAAAAAGCAGCCGATAAAGTAGGCCACGGCTGTGGGAAACACTTTGTTTCACCGCAAAAAGCAGCCATAAAGTAGGCTACGCGATTTGTTCTACACCGTTTGGATTTTTCTTCTGCATTTTCCGGTTGCTGGATTTTTGTATCCACCGCTTTCATCACCGCGTGTTCTAGCTATAGCTGCGTTAGACTTACTTTTGTAATAAAGCTTTGCTAAAACTAACCATGGCTACAGGGGGATCTCCTACGAGGAGAATAACTTTCGAGACTCCTGGGAGCGAGCAACCGACTGAGCGAGACGCACGCGTTAGAGCCCGAAGTGTTCTAAAACGCTTAGAAGCAGAACGGAAGGAAGAATTTGAGCGACTGACAAGAAAAGAAGAACGTGACCGACAGGACAAGAAGGACGAACTTGACAGACAAGAAAGGAAACGACAGGCTGAACGACAGGCCGAACGTGACCGACAGGAAAGGAAAGACGAACGAGACAGACAGGAAAGAGAACGGAAAGACGATCTTGACAGACAAGAAAGGGAACGACAGGCCGAACGAGACAGACAGGAAAAGAAAGACGAGCTTGACAGACAAGAACGGCAGGCCGAACGTGACAGACAGGACAAACAGGCCGAACGCGATCACCAGCTAGAACTAGCTAGGCTACAGGCAGAGAAGGGTACGCTTACTCAGGCTAGCGCGCCGACGTTTGTTGCCGACCGTACGAGACTGCCGACGTTCGACGATGACAAGGACGAGCTCGACGACTTTTTACGCCGGTTTGAGCGCATTGCATCTGACCAGAAGTGGGAAGAGGCCACGTGGGCTAGCCGCCTTAGCACCTGCTTAAAGGGACGCGCATTGCAGCTCTACAACGCTTTGGAGGACGACGAGGCGAGAGACTATCAGGCACTTAAGAAGGCGTTACTCCAGCGCTTTAACCTGACTGCTGAAGCCTACAGACGACGTCTGCGTAACAGCAAGAGACTGAGCGGCGAGCTGAGTCATCAGTTTGTGGCACGCCTTAACCTCTACCTGCGGCGCTGGGTGGAGATGGCCGAAAAGGACTGGACCGTCAACGACCTTGCCGACCTCATAGTCATGGAACAACTGATGTCCAGCCTGCGACCTGAGGTGGTGACCTTCGTGCAGGAGCACCAGCCCAAGACTACTCAGGAGGCAGCCGACTGGATCAGAGTGCACGAGGACGCCCAGGCGATCTCCGGCAAATCTTCAGGCTCACGGCCAGGAAAAACGGGAAATTCGGGTTCTTCAGGACCCAAGGACGGGAAGGACGATCAGGGACACAAGGGATCGAGTTCCAGAACTGACATCCAGTGTTACTACTGCAACAAGCGGGGCCACGTGAAGAAGGACTGCCACAAGAGACAGGCTGACCAGAAGGGCGTTCACTTCGTTGGCAGTGAGGAGTTCAGGGACGTCACGAGCTCATGCACCATCCCACAACTCTGCGTTCCGTGCTCCAGGAAACATTTCCAGCCCCACTGCAACGTCTACGTTAACGGAGTGAAGGGCGAAGGTCTGCGGGACACAGGGGCAGACATGATAGTGGTTCGGGCGAGTCTAGTTCCAGCTATGGCCTACACAGGAGACAGCATCAGGGTGAGAATGGCCGAGGCATCTCACGCTTACGACTTGAACACGGCGGTGATCAAGGTCGTAACCCCGTTGTTCACGGGGACCATTGTGGCCGTCGTCATGGACGATCCTCCATGCGACCTGCTCATTGGAAACCGGGTTCAGTTTGTGGACGGCGTCACCAGGGAGGTTCCCGTTTATCGGTCTCCCGACGTCATTTCAGTGCTCACGCGGGCACAGGCGGAGCGAGAGGACAAACCTCTCAAACCCCTACCTGCTGCACGAGCTGCCCTGGGGAACGTGACCCCCGCGCTTCTCGCGAAGGCTCAGGATTCTGACCCGACCTTAGCTACTCCTCGGGAGCACGCGAAGTCGGGGAAGGTGAAGCTGAGCGGGAAGCATGGGAGGTCAAAGTTCCTCAGGGACAAGAAGTTGCTCTACCGTGAGTTCAGCAACCAAGAAGGTACATTCAAACAGGTTGTCGTGCCTCGCGAGTTTCGCGAGGGTGTCATGGCAACGGCACACGACTCGATTCTGGGAGGTCATCTTGGTACCAAGAAGACCACGGATCGTGTCTGGCGCCACTTTTACTGGCCAGGCATCTGCACGGATGTCCGACGTTTCTGTGCGTCCTGCGATAAGTGCCAGAAGGTGGTTGCCAAAGGAAGGGTGAGGAAGGTCCCCTTAGAGAAGATGCCGCTCATCGACGAACCCTTTCGTCGGGTGGCAGTGGACATCATCGGGCCCATCTTGCCTGCGTCTGAGGACGGAAACAGATACATTTTGACCATGGTGGACTACGCTACTCGATACCCAGAGGCGATCCCTCTGAAATCGATTGAAGCCACGCGAGTAGCTGAGGCTCTGGTTACTATGTGGTCCCGGCTGGGAATTCCATCAGAGGTACTCACCGACAGAGGCACGCAGTTCACGGGAGGAGTGATGGCGGAGGCAGCACGACTGCTATCACTGGAGCAGCACTTCACCACTCCTTACCATGCTCAGTGCAACGGACTGGTGGAAAGGTTCAATGGCACCTTGAAGACCATGCTGAGGAAACTAGCTCAGGAGAAACCACGCACGTGGGACAGGTACATCCCAGCATTGCTTTTTGCATACCGCGAGGTTCCTCAGGAGAGCTTGGGCTTTTCCCCATTCGAGCTGTTGTACGGCAGACAGGTACGCGGTCCCATGGCTATCCTGCGTCAAGCTTGGACGGACGAAGAAGCTGACGAGGAGGTGCAGACGACAGCGACCTACATCGTAGAACTCAGGAACAGGATTGAAGAGACCTGCAAATTGGCTCAAGAGAACCTGGGAAGAGCAGCACAGCGTTACGCGCGAGGATTCGACCGCAAGGCACGGCCGCGCAGCTTCAAGATTGGAGAACGGGTGTTGCTACTTCTACCTGTCAAACACAACAAGCTACAACTGCAGTGGCAAGGACCTTTTGAGGTGACAGCGAAAGTGGGCCAAAACGACTACAGGATCGTCATGAACGGGAAAGCACGCCTGTACCACGCCAACCTGCTGCGCGCCTACATAGAGAGGACTGCCTACGGGGAAAAGGACAAAGTGACAGAAGCAGTTGCTGTCGTGATGGACGAGACAACGGAAGAACAGGGAGGAGGACGGGTACCAGTTTGTCCGCTGGAGGCTAGTGAGGATCTCACGGACGTGCACATCTCACCTGATCTTGGGGACGACCAGCAGGCGGACCTGCAAGAGATCCTGAAGGATGCAGCACGGGTCCTTACAGACATACCACTTCAGACGCATCTAGAGGAGTTTACCTTCGACTTGCTGGAGAAACAGCCAGTGAGGACGAAGCAGTATCCCATGCCTCATGCCCAGAAGGAGGTGGTCAGGAAGGAAATCGCCGACATGACGAAGTTGGGCGTCATCGAGCCAGCGAACTCTCCCTACAGTTCACCAATTGTGCTTGTAAAGAAGAAGGATGGACGCGTCAGGTTCTGTGTTGACTACCGGAAGCTGAACAAGATTACGGCGTTTGACGCGGAACCCATGCCTGATGTGGACTACCTCTTCAGTCACTTGGCCAAGGCCAAGTACTTTTCCAAACTGGACCTCACCAAGGGATACTGGCAAATCCCAGTTGCCGAGGAAGACCGCCCAAAGACTGCATTTACCACTCCATTCGGCCAGTTCCAGTGGACAGTCATGCCTTTTGGTCTACAGAATGCAGGTGCCGTCTTCACTCGCATGATGAGGAAACTTTTGGAACCATTGAAGCGCGAGGACATCAGCAGTTTCATCGACGATGTGCTGATCGCGACAGAGACATGGACTGAACATCTCGACGCCCTGCGCGACGTGTTCGGAAGGTTGAAGGACGGAAATCTGGGAGCTAAACCGTCCAAGTGCTACTTGGGATTCCGGGAATTGTCTTTCCTGGGTCATGTTGTCGGCGAGGGATTGCTCGTTCCAGAGGACGACAAGATCCAGAAGATTCGGGAGGCGGAGCCACCGCGCACGAAGAAAGAAGTCAGGTCTTTCCTGGGCCTAGCCAGCTTCTATAGACGCTTCATCCCGCACTTTGCCGAAATCGCTCTACCACTGACCAACCTTACCAAGAAACTACAACCGACCGTTGTAGTGTGGACTGAGGAATGTAGCTCCGCATTCAACACCCTGAAGAGGCGACTCACCAGTCAGCCTATTCTCCGACTACCAGACCTGAACAAGGACTTCGTGCTGAGGACAGACGCTTCAGGGAAGGGACTTGGGGCAGTGTTGCTTCAGGAGACAGAGGGGTTTTTGCACCCTGTTTGCTTCGCCAGCCGTAAGCTGACCTCGGCCGAGGCAGCGTATGCAACGGTTGAACGCGAGTGTCTCGCCATTGTCTGGGGCATCCAGAAGTTCGAAGCGTACCTGTACGGACGACCTTTCTGTCTGGAGACGGACCATCAACCTCTGCAATATCTTCAGGTTGCAAGGTTGGCAAACGCCAGACTTATGCGCTGGGCGTTGATTCTCCAACCGTACCAATTCACGGTACGCGTCATTCCGGGCGCCAACAATGTTGGAGCTGACTTTCTCTCTCGGGCTGTAGAGGAGAACATGACTGTGAGCGAAACCGAGGTTTCGTCTTGAAGAGGGGAGGTGTGTCACGATCGGGTGACAGAGACCAAGAAAGCGTCACTCAGTGGAGTGCCTGTTCTGGGTCAATGTATGATAGAAAGCGCCTGTGCGTGATATTGGACACAGCAGAGTTTTTGCTGACAGTGCTCCCGAGCACGGATGTTTTGAAACGCACGAGCTTCACAGTGCAGGTTTCTGCTGTCATAGGGCTGACGGTTTTTTTCGCTGACAGCGCGCACGGGATTTTCAGGGATTGAGTTTCTCGTGTCTTTTTTTCCTGCTTGGGGAGGCAAAACTGTGTATAGCTGGACTGGTTTGGTGACAAGGTCAGTCACGTGTATTTGGCTAGGTGGTCTGTCAGAGACTCAAGGACGACACACTTGACACCCAGCGGCAGAAGGGGAAGGACCTAACACACAGTTACTAGAGTATGATGGTTTTTCACCGAGTATCATATTCGGCACTCTAGGGGAACTTCCACAAGTTATTCCTTTCCTCTGCCACGTATTTTGCTGAGGACAAGTCGTCACATTTCCTTCGTCGGCGATGGCTTTCGCATAAGGATTCGACAAGGGGTTCTGGACGTTTTGGGTCACTGTTGACGAACAGAGACTGTTCCAGGGAGGAGGCGGACTTTGCTTCCATTGAGAGTTACAATCATAGGCTTTTGAGGTAATAAATCATTATTTAACGCTGTTGATGAGTCTGTGTTGTGGAATGAAATACTCTCTGTTGTTCTTTCCAGGTTAGCGCATAATTTACTCTCTGTGACGCTAAAATACTAATCTGTATATGGTTTTTGCAGATAGGGAGAGAAGGACGGAAAATGGCTGTTTTGTTGTTGTAAAAAGTCAGTTTTGTGCAGGCCCACGTGCTCGATGAGATATTTAAAGATGACATGTTTTAAGGTGGTGGGTGAGGGGTAGCTGACATGTTTAGTGCACCGATGCTTTCTGTTTGCAGCCTTCCTTCGTTCGTTCGTTTCGTTCGTTCGTTACGTTCCCGTAACATCGGCACGGCTGACTCTGGCGGGAACTGTTGAGGCTACGCTAACCAGGAGACCGGCTAACCAGCGGACCGGCTAACCAGCGAACCGGCTAACCAGCGGACCGGCTAACCAGCGAACCGACTAACCAGCATACCGGCTAAGCAGCAGCAGCAGAGATAAAGCTAAGTGCACCATGTCGTACGCACCCCGTTGACCACCGTTGTCTTTTCGTATCTATGATTTCATTGGAGTAGTGACAACGTGGGGTGTGACCCCTGCACGAACTAGAGCTTTTCGAACAGAACATTCGCATTTAACTATATTTACACGGGTTCAGCGTGTTACTATAATTTTCTATATACTACTGGCATTTTGTCAGTGAACACTGTTTTTTTACGTGTTGAGAACGTAAAAGGAACATATTTTGAGTGAAGGCTCGAGGGAGGTGGAGAGTTTATACATAAACAGGCGTCTGAAACTTATACTTTTGTTGACTCTATTTAATTGTATGCCTGCGAGAGTGGATCGTGGTGTGGTTAGTTAATTAGTAGTAATTAACCGGTTCATAATCACCTTGAGTGATATATTGAAACGTGACACCGACTCACGGCATCTCAGATTTGGCCAGGCATTTACATGGGACAAGACCATCCCTCCACTTGGGCACATACCAAAAATCAACACCTTGACTGCTTGCTGTGGTGAACTAGAACTTTTTGATTAATTAATTTCTCAAAACTGATTTATTAAACAAACCTCACTGTGCACAGTGAGCACACAGGCTATATGTGACCCTCCACCACGGAATGAGTCACATGTCACCTTTGCATGATTTTCATATTTTTACATTTTATCCTAAAGAGTTTTTTTATGCTCTATCCAGGGGTAAAAACCGTTTCAGAAAAGAGTGAAAACTGTTTGAGTTATAAGCCTGTGACTAAGGTGACCCTCACACTGTTACCAGACACTCCCCAGACTTATATTAAGCCTAGCGCAGAACCGTGCGAGGTGGGCAGTGAATTGCGACTCATTTCGTGGTGGAGGGCCGGTCACAGAGTTTGTGACCAAGGGAGATTGGACTTATCCCATGTAAATTCCTGGCCAGATCTGAGACGGTCTTATCCCATGTAAATTCCTGGCCAGATCTGAGACGGTCTTATCCCATGTAAATTCCTGGCCAGATCTGAGACGGTCTTATCCCATGTAAATTCCTGGCCAGATCTGAGACGGTCTTATCCCATGTAAATTCCTGGCCAGATCTGAGACGGTGAGCCAAACAGTTTACATGGAAAGGAGTGTGCCTTTCTGTCAAATTTTGTATGGACCTCCTGTAAGATATTTTTGGATCAATTCAACAGGGTGAATTCAATTATCATAGCTTATATGCTAATGACAAGTTTGAGAAATCCTGCAGGATATGTGGTCCTCATTCATAGAACAGTTTGTGTTGTTTTTTAATACTATTACTAGAACATGCACTTTGTTCTGTTGTTATGTTTTGTGGATATACCGTCATTGATATTAAGCATTCTTGTAAGTGTCTGTTTTATGTTGTAGTATTTTGAACAGTTTGATGGATCCTAAGTCTACTAGTGCCCTTCAAGTGATTGACACTTTTTCAGTCTAGTGATTTGCATCATCAGTACAGTGATTTTTTTCCTTTTTGATGTGAGTGAGATACAGAGCATTTACAGTTAATGCATGCTCTGAGGAATCAAGTTTTGTGCAATATCGTTCTTCTTTTGATTTTGTTCACAGACTTTGCATTTATTATTCGCGTCGGTGGAACTGGTTGATTGTCATTGCGAGGAGGAGTAAACACAAATTAAACTGCTGCTTTTTTTCAGTGTTACTCTCACCGCAATTTTTAGGTCATGTATAGTCAGACTTCAATTGTGAACAGATGA
This sequence comes from Littorina saxatilis, assembly GCF_037325665.1. NCBI lineage: Eukaryota > Metazoa > Mollusca > Gastropoda > Littorinimorpha > Littorinidae > Littorina > Littorina saxatilis. Next base: position 40,113,681 of record NC_090248.1, read on the forward strand.
TTTTCCATACAAAAATTCTTGAAACGAGTGTATAGGACTCTGAGTAATAGGAGCGGATTTTACCCCTCCATAGGAGCTGGTTTTGACCCTGTACTGGGAGCAAATGGCAATGCTGTTTTCTTCTTTAATAATCTCTTCTCTTTCTCCGTTCCCTGACTCCAGCCCACATCTCCGAATCCACTGAAAATCCACATTTGATCTGGGTTATCAGAATGTCAGTCTATCTATCTACCTTTCCCAGTTTTCTTGAAACAGATAAATAAGTTTTTCATGCACAAAGAAAGATGTATTTTCCTTGGCAAAGCTGTATATACATGTATATGTGTACAAAATAATGAGAGAAAAATATTCTTTACTTTGCTGTGACCTGTGATGAAATATTAAGGCATAAAACAAAACAATCTTAACCATTAGTTGGCCCCCCCCCCCCCCCCTCCCCAACTAGACCCCTTTGCCTGGGCCTAAAAAAATAATAATTGCATAAAAAAAATAAAAACCTGCATCTTCAGAAACAGGTCATAAGCTGCCCAATCCCTAACACCCCATTCCCCCCCCCCTCCACTCCACCTCTGATTTGCCAAAGTTTTCTTGCCATTTTTATAACCACCAAAGACAGTAGTGAATTGGCTGTAGATAATGTAGAAATTATAATCATAATGTAGTCTTTCGGATGAGACAAAAAACTGAGGTCCCTTCGTGTACACTACATTGGGGTGTGCACGTTAAAGATCCCACGATTGACAAAAGGGTCTTTCCTGGCAAAATTGTATAGGCATAGATAAAAATGTCCACCAAAATACCCGTGTGACTTGGAATAATAGGCCGTGAAAAGTAGGATATGCGCCGAAATGGCTGCGATCTGCTGGTCGATGTGAATGTGTGATGTATTGTGTAAAAAAATTCCATCTCACACGGCATAAATAGATCCCTGCGCCTTGAGTCCGAGTCAGGAGATACGCGCGCGATATAAGACTTCATATAACATGTATCGAGTGATTCCTTCTCTGCTGATTCATTTTTTGAAGCATAATGGATGTGTTTATATTAGGCTGTGACATGGTACAGAACGAAAATGTCTTATACGTGTTATTTGGGAGAAAGTGCCAGTAAAAATGTGTATGTAAATATATTTTGTTGTAAACATGAGAAGTATTATATGTCAGAGAAAATATACAAAGCTGTAAAGGTGACCCTACACATGACAGTTTGCTGTATTATGTTCACTATGTCGTCATGCCATATTACTGGAAAGTAAATAAATAAGTTCAAACCTACACCCATATATAGCAGTCTGAGTTGGGTTTTTTTTCTTTTGATGTAAGTGTGAGGTGTATGCATGACTATGAGTTGATATGGAGGAGTAAACACGGTTGCTAAAACAAGTTTTATATTTTGTAAAATCCAAACCGAATTTCAACCCCCGAGGACAAATGATAATGATGTACATGTGTTAGCACTTAAATCTTACACTAAAAAACAATGGAGTTGAACATGGAACAGGTACATGTCGTTTGGAAATTATGTACAAAAGAAAAGGATTCAATACACTACTTGAACTCTTGAAACCATTTTTACAATAACCAGCAGAGATGATCATTTATTATATATAGTTATAGTACAGTGTAATGAAGTAATGGTATAAAGATTCAATTTCTGGACATTTCTGCCTGCTGGTAATAATACACTCGGCTTTCTCATTTCTGAGTAAAAAAAAGCCTGGCTCATATTAGCTTATCAAACTTTGTAACTTGAATTATTTTGCAACTGTTTATTTCATGTTTCTAGGAAATATTTTCTGACTGGAGTAATCAAACGCTTTTCTGTGTTGTGAGACAAATCCTCAGGTTTAGTTGCATGATTGTTTTTCACTTAATGTTGTCCTTTCTGTTGTCTTCCTGAATCATCTTTTTTTCCGATTGTTTCTTGCACATACTGTTGATCATATAATAGCAAGCAATCAGAGAGAGGTGATACCACAAAGAAGAAAAAAGTCTTTTGAGGAGAATGATGATGCATATTATCTGTAGACATTTAGATTTCCGGCAAGTTGATCTGTTTGGCTTATTAACTTATGTTAATCAGTGTTAGGCAAAGCCAGTAATGTGACAACAGTAACAACAACAAACACATAAATAAAATAAAAACAAACAAGCACAAAAAAAGCACCCAAAAAAAGGACAGGTGAATAGTTGTAAGGAAATAAACAAGGAACAGTGACACACACACACACACAAAGAATGATGACCTAACATGTGTTTCACAACAGCACTGTCAGTCTTTCATGTACACAATACTGTGTAACACAGAGGCACACACACACGAGGTTATATATGCCCGCACACACACACACACGCACCCACACACACAGGCATGAGTTTACGCACACACACACACACACCCACACACAGGCATGAGTTTACGCGCACACAGTCACACATGCATACTGCCACACACACACACACACCTACCAGAACAAAGGCTCACCCCCCAACCCCCCCCCCCCCACACATACACACACACACACACCACCACCAACATCACCACCACAACCAACACACAGAAAGTGTACTAACTAAGTAACTCTCCAAGTAGCATGACAGGTGTGTAATTCCACAGGTGGTGCGAGTGATCAGGAAGCTGGAACACAGCAAGAAGCGACTACACACGCTGGTGGACAAACTGCGGACAGTCTGCACGGACACTGACCCTTCCCTCATGCAAGGAATTCCCTCCCCTGTGCTGGGTCCGCCCATCGACTTTGCCAACCTTCGCTCTCTGTCTCTCGAACAGGTAAAAAACAAAAGTTGATGGAAAAAAAATGTGTTTGGATTTTTTTTTTTTTTTTTTTTTTTTGCGTCTAAGGGGGGGAAAATGCATAGAAAAGAGAGGAAGAAAAGCCCCTACTATGCAACGGCCCATTAATTTTGCCAACCTTCACTCTCTTGTCTCCCGAACGGGTAAAAAAAATAAGAACAAAGATTGAAACAAAAAATGTGTGAATGTCTGTGTGTGTGTGTGTATATTAATGTGTATGTGTATGTTTGCTTGTTTGTTTGTTTGTGTGTGTGTGTGTGTTCGTGTGTGCGCGCGTGTGTGCGTGTGTGCGTGTGTGCGTGCATGGCGTACGGCTGTGTTTGCGTGTGTGTGTGTGTGTGTGTTCGTGCATGCGCGCGTATGTGTGTGTGTGCGTGCGAGCGTGCGTGGCGTGCGGCCGTTTTCACTAAACACGCGAACGAACTTGTGACTAGACGAACGGAGAAGACCAAATGAGCGAGTAAATAAAAGAAAACAAACTGAGAAACTAACTAAAAATAACAATGTTTATTTTTTCCTTCCCAGTTACTTCTGGAAGCGCTGAGATCTGAGGACGAGTGTCGATCGTTACAAGGACAAGCGAACTTTCTACTCCAGCGACTTGGTACACGTGCACCCGAACTGCTGCAAGCCTTCCTCGCCATCTTGGACTCCTCCGACACGGACAGCTGTACCAGTTGCCAGAGTAACTGATGGGTGCATGTGCACCTATGTAGTGATTTTATAATATATGTCTTTCAGCAGTTAAAGTTGAAAGAAACACTCATGGATCATGATGAGAACATTTCAACCAGCATAATATCAGTGAATGTGGTTTGTAATAACTCACTGGAGACTGAAAAGGAACCTCGACAACAGAATCAAGACAGAACGGAGCAATTCACAAAGAGAGAGAGAGAGAGAGAGAGAGAGAGAGAGAGAGAGAGAGAGAGAGAGAGAGAGAGAGAGAGAGAGAGAGAGAGAAGAAGAAAAACAACAACCATTGAACAGTTTTACTTTGCAGCAGATTTCGGGAACAAATTAAAGCCCTGAGAAAAAAGAAATAAACAAGTCGCGTAAGGCGAAATTACTACATTTAGTCAAGAAGATTGTTTGACAAAAATTGTAATCAATTTGATTGAAAAATGAGGGTGTGACAGTGCCGCCTCAACTTTTACAAAAAAGCCGGATATGACGTCATCAAAGGTATTTATCGAGAAAAAGAAAAAAACGTCCGGGGACATCATTCCCAGGAACTCTGTCAAATTTCATAAAGATCGGTCCAGTAGTTTGCTCTGAATTGCTCTATACACACGCACAGACACAGACACACACACACACACACACACACACACACACACACACACACACACACACACACACACCACGACCCTCGTCTCGATTCCCCCTCTATGTTAAAACATTTAGTCAAAACTTGACTAAATGTAAAAAGTAAAAACAAGTCGCTTAAGGCGAAATTACTACATTTAGTCAAGCTGTCGAACTCACAGAATAAAACTGAACGCACTGCATTTTTTCACCAAGACCGCATACTCGTAGTTTCGTCAGTCCACCGCTCGTGGCAAAGGCAGTGAAATCGACAAGCCAGAATAGTGCGGTAATGGTCGCGCTGAGCGGGATAGCACGCCATTATGTACCTCTCTTCGTTTTAACTTTCTGAGCGTGTTTTTAATCCAAACATATCATATCTATATGTTTTTGGAATCAGGAACCGACAAGGAATAAGATGAAATTGTTTTTAAATCGATTTCGGACATTTTATTTTAATCATAATTTTTATATTTTTAATTTTCAGAACTTGTTTTTAATCGAAATATAACATATTTATATGTTTTTGGAATCAGCAAATGGTGAAGAATAAGATGAACGTAATTTTGGATCGTTTTGTAAAAAAATAATTTTAATTGCAATTTTCAGATTTTTAATGACCAAAGTCATTAATTAATTTTTAAGCCTCCAAGCTGAAATGCAATACCAAAGTCCGGCCTTCGTCGAAGATTGCTTGGCCAAAATTTCAATCAATTTTATTGAAAAATGAGGATGTGACAGTGCCGCCTCAACTTGTACAAAACGCCGGATATGACGTCATCAAAGACATTTATCCAAAAAATGAAAAAATATGTCTGGGGATACCATACCCAGGGACTCTCATGTCAAATTTCACAAAGATCGGTCCAGTAGTTTACTCTGAATCGCTCTACACACACACAGACAGACATACACACACACACACACACACACACACATACACCACGACCCTCGTCTCGATTCCCCCTCTATGTTAAAACATTTAGTCAAAACTTCACTAAATGTAAAAAGCATCACCCACTTGAAACAACACAACATTGTTGCTTTCACTCGCGTACAGGGTTGAACAGCTCCGATAGATTTAAATGTATGCTGCAACGGGGTAAGTGTGGATACATAATTATGCAGGTACAGTTCTGACGCTAAAAACTAATGGATACGTTCACGTCGTTCACTGACTTACTTCCCGCGTGATATTTTTCATATCATGATTCATTTCATGGTGGCACCTTGCATTCGCTTGCAGAGTTGCCGAGCATTACTGAGGGCACTATTTGCGTATCCCACAAGCTGCGACAAAAACAATATATATACTCAGTTTTTCTTCTTCTGCGTTCATGGGTTAAAACTCCCACGTACACTCGTGTATTTTTGCACGAGTTGGTTTTTATGTCTCTGACCGTTTTTACCCCGCCATTTATAGGCAGCCATGCAGGCTTTCGGGGGAATATATTCAGTACATTTGGATAAACGTCAAAACACTTGCATAATACAAGAGACGATTGGAAGATGCTTTCTGTCATCCTGAACTCAGGTCAAAATGAGTTCGGCTCATTCTTTCCCTGACAGGATGCCTTGAGTTTCCTTGTCTGGCAAGGAAACCGATTTTTTTTTTAACATATTTAGAGCTTTTTGTAATGTATTATTGATATAAGCAGATTCGCGATCGTCGATAATGATTTTTCATGGTGTTTTGTAATTTTTAAATTACAAAGGAATTGATATGTAAGACAGTTTCAAGCGAGCTATTTTTCGCGGCTGTATTTACTGTGCAAACAACTCTAAATATGGCAAAAGTGTCACGTGATAATCAACCGTTTGGTTTCGGCGTTCACTGGAGCAGACGATTTTTTCTGTAACCAGTTGACAGTGATGAAACCATGTATTACGGTCTCCTTCCGGCAGCAGTCCCAAAATGTCGACTTGTTTTGACCTTAAAACGATGTCTTTATCATAACTGTGAAGAACAGAACGGAGATCACTGTCGAAGTCGGCCAATCTGCAATCATTTTCGTCTCGCGAACACTGAGTGATCTCAAATTTAGATCATGCTCGCGAAAACGATATGGGAGATAACTCTGTATTTTTGTTTTGATAGATTCGCGTAGGACTGTAGCGTCCGGTCAGGCGGGAGAGAATGAGCCGAACTCATTTTGACCTGAGTTCAGGATGGCTTTCTGTGTGCTGTGTGTCCGGCGAAGACTGACGCTTTGCGTGCAAGTGTCTGACCAGGCGGTCTGCACTGGCTTTCTGAACGGAGAGAGGAAGGGGAAACTGGAAAAGTGCATGTGTACCGACAGAGTACGACGTGCACGCACATTTCGGACGAAGGAAACGCAGCAAGAAAAAAAATCAAAACAAAAATTAAAAATAATGGGACGTTAGCAATGTGTGACATTGTGGAATACTTTGCGCTGCATTAAAAAATATATTACGCTGTGGTGTTAGGTTCACGAGAAACATTTCTGCGGTAGTTCTGAGAGCAAATTTTGCTCATTAGTTTCGCAGTGTTCGT
>NC_090248.1:40125317-40140317 GCF_037325665.1 Littorina saxatilis
TTTCTTCTCAAGTTCCGATTTTAATTAATATCATGTCCGTTTTGTTTTAGTGTATACTTATAAAAAAAAAGGGTCACCTTTTATTGTTGAAAATGTTCGTGAATATGAACACAGCTTTAAAGAATAAAGGAGATCATCACACACACACACACACACACACAAAATCAACTACAAAAAGTACACACACACAAAACACACAATAGAAAGCAAGATAAGCTCGGTAGTGAAAAAAACCCCGATGAATAGAGCTAAAGAGGAAAAGGTAGATACAAAATACAATGCAACAACTGCAGTTCCTTTAAGTAATTATACTGAGAACAAAATTCGAGCAATAAAATCAACTAAATAAGGAAAGACACAAAAAAAGAAGGAAAGAAAGAAACAAACAAACAAACTAGCAAAACGTGACAAGGAAAACATAAATTGGGTCAAATGTATATCGAGATAGAAATAAGACTTCAGTTAAAATACAAAACAACAAAAACACACTATAACAAGAATGCCGTCTGTCAACGTGGTCATCATCCTCTACGACCGATCCAGATCTATCCAAACATCATCAGCCCTTGCACGACAAGGGAAGCAACCAGAGTGACAAGGGAGACCACCAAACCCGCCCCGCTGTTCAGTAGTGGAATGCATGAATGGAGACTATTATAGTTAGCAACTAAGCGTAGGTTCGAACTACGCAGTTCGTAACTAAAGATTTAGTCAGTCTGCAATGCATGAGAGCGAACTTGGTCGAGACTACTTAGTTACCAGCTAAAAGAGTAGGTCATAACTTTCAGGTGACGTCATAGGGAAATCCCCGTCATTGCGCAGGCGCGGTGAACTCTTCACCTTCGAAAGTGGTAAACAAACCAGCATGGGATTGGGAGCATGGTAACAGTGCGAACTTGAGTGGTTGATCGATGCAATATTATTTTGGCGAGCAAACAAGACAAACATAGGCAGAACGCAAATGTTTCTCTCAGTTCTTCCGCACACTACGAGAGCTAAAACTGCCCGACCGGGGAGATGTACGCAGCATATAGGCTGAGTCAGTGTCGTCGAAGATTTGAGTGATGGCTCAGTCGGTATGTACTGGGAAAAAGTCCGTGTCCCTCATACTGATTGTGCATTTTAAAGCAAAGCTGGAACTTTGTAACAGACAATGATGTATGGATGTATTTAAGTTTGTGTTTCAATTTATGGGAGCGAAACTGACATTTCTGAACTGAAAAAAGTCGTGTTTTGTGGAGTTTAGAGTTGTCAGTAGAGACCGAGTAATCGTTGAAGAGAAATAATTGCATGGTTCACCGATGGAGAGTTAAACGACCATAAAACCGCACCACAGGTATGTCACGAAGCTGTCTAAGTTCTACACTATACAACAAAAGAAAATTGAATGAGGGAATCAAGACAATAGATCAACTCTCTCTCTTTCTTTCTCTCAGTCTCTATCTCTCTCTCTCTCTCTCACACACACAGGCATACGCACACACTAACACACACACATACACACACACACACACACTCACTCTCTCTCTCTAAACCGCTAAGAGGGAGGGACAAAGTTGAGAACAAGAGTGCCAGATAAAGGAAGGAATGTAATTTGGAGCGATCATTAAACAAATTAAGAAACAAGCAAGTTAGCAAGCAAATCCTTGAAAATGTGTGATGTCATACAAAAGGAGCCAACAATGTTTTGGCCTGGTGTTCTACTTACAAAATAAACTAGTAAAAGAATTGTGAGATGTAAAGAGAAAAGATTAACTGGAAACACTACCGAATTACAAGACATCATCAGTGATTTGAATCATGCACTTATGATTTTCTTCCTTTTTTCCAGATCGGGTAGAATACTTTATGTCAGTGACATATTTAAAGGACCAGACCACGCTGTTTTAGCGTCAAAAACGCTTCGAATCGTGTTCCTGCGCGACCGAACACTTCCCGATGTTTGCAGTTAGTTAGAAAACCACTTTCTTACCGTCTTCAACAATGTTTGGTTTACTTCGGAATCTTCTAAGGCCGTAATCCGACGAATTTTGTGACCGAAGCGACGGATTTCTTCTCCAAAACGACCCGCCATTGTGCCGCGTGATCTTCGCGAGACTGGCTTATGAATAAATTATCCGTGACGTCACACCGTGTGGAGATGGTAGTTTACCAACATCATGAACATGACAACAACAAGCGTAACTGCAGACGAAATTGAACCGTACATGTTCGAACTACCGGTTTCTCTCCTCGAATCAAGCATGAAAGATGAGGGCGGAGTTCCAGCAGTAGTGAAACAGTGACGATGAAAATTGCGACACTGTTTGTCTCAGCGATCAAAGGTAAACACGCCCGCTCTCTGTGCTGCACTTATCGTCTGCTTTCGAGTCTGGGCTATTTTTTCACTCTCGCCTTGTCAACGCACTCGCGAATAAGTGGGATATTGTTTAAGTGTTCATGCATTGCATTCACGAGTAAAAGAACAACAGCTCATCGCAGTTTTAACTGTTCTTGATTATTTCAGAGACTGGTGTCAGAGTGGCAGATTTGTGTGGGAGGGGCAGATTTGAGAGAGAGAGGAAGCTAGCCTGAGGTACATTGTAGAATGAAAACTTGCAGGGGAGCAAGAATGCATCACCAGCCACGAAGGTGTACATACAACTTTTTTTGAGGTGCCTATATTTGTTTGATTGTTAAATGTATGTATTTGTTGTTGTTTTTAAAGGCTATCAAGAAAACTGTTGTCATTTAAATTTGTAATACTCAGTCACATATAGTTTCACACACACACACACAAGATTAACTCACTTGCATGCCCACAGAAGAAGTTTGCTCTTCACATTGTTCTGTTGTTGTTTTTATAATGTAATCATTGTAACATCAACACTCAGTAATAACCAATATTACAACACAATCACTTTTTCATCAGAACTAAGACCTATTTTGAGCCTTAATTTAAGTTGACTAGTAATGATATTAATCATAATGTATTTATTTTTATAATGTACAAACTAGAGTATGTATGTGGATATGTGTGTGATGGTGCTGGTATGGATATGTGTGGTTTGGGTTATGTGTGTACTGATGTGTACATTTTATGTGTTTTGTATGTTTTGCGAGTGCGATTTTATGTGATGTTATTCTGTACACCAGCCAAAACAAAATGTCTGGTATATTAGATAATAAACGCACCTTTAAATTTATTAGCGACTACACCCCGTCACCCTCCAGTCCCCCTCCCCCCCATTACACCCTACACTTTTAACATTGTATAAAAAATCATGCCCCAATATAGGTCCCTAGTTACCTGGGAGGACGTTAAGCTCCATAATCAACATCAACAACGTATTGAATTGAATTGAAAAGCTGGGGTTAGGAGGTTTAACTTCTTGATTTAAAGTGGTTTTTTTCTCAGGTGCATGTAGTTTTTTTATTTGCTTGAAATCATGGTGTATTCTGGTTGTAAGAGAAGAGTCAATTTCCTTGTAAGCCTGCAAAATTAAGATTTGTCATTTTTGAAGTAGCCTACATTTTTGTAAGAGTCCAAAATAGTCCAGGATAAGGAGGAAAAACATAGGGTGGGTCAGGAAATCTGAAACATTGCATAGTTTTGTTTTGCCTATGTAGACACAAAAAGTACTTAGAGCACTTTCCCCCCCCCCCCCCCCCCCCCCAAGAGAGCATAGCTTAGTTTTAATTATTTTAATGCCACTGTTAGCAAGAGGAGTACTACAGACAGCAATCAAACAGTGGGTTTTTTCTGTAGACATTGCTATTTCTGTTTAGGTGTTTCAGTAGTTTTCTATGCGGATAAATCATGCTGCATGATCACTAGAAACAATCCAGCTCTGTTGCATGCAAGTTTTTTAAAGGTTTTTTTCCCCATGTTACTCCGAGAGAAAAAAAACAACCCACAGAGATAAAGTTGAACTGGCAGTTTGACTGAAGCAGTGGTAATAACACAGAGTGCTCTTCCTACAATCAATTTTTTTATGTGGATGATGATGTCCATACATGTACTTGGTTGTATTATTTTGCTAGACTATTTGTTTCTGTTAGATATATCTGCTCACATGATTGTTGTTCATAATTTGACATTACATTTACTGCTGATCAAAATGTATTGTTGGAATAGGTCTGCTTAATATTCTGACTGCAGTTTTGTAATAAAATCAAATAACACAGATGTTTTAAGTATCAAAGTGCTTTTCACACACACACACACACACACACACACACACACACACACTCACACACTCACACACTCACACACTATGAGTATGACTGCAAACATGAATTTGTACTTGTATTAATTATAATTACTGTATTACAGAACCTGATCTGAAAAAAAGGACAACAGCAAATTATTCATGCAAGCTTGCTGTATTAACGATTTCTTTATCTATTTAATACAACACTGAATTAGATAACAACTATAACAACGTGTGTGTGTTTGTGTGAATGTCTATGTGTATATGGACGGACACTGATTAAACCTGAGACTCATCGATTACCCAGGTGAGTGTAAAAGAGGGAGAGAGAGAGGGAACTTTAAGGTGGGTGCATGGCCATGGGGACGGACATGTAGTAACATATATATGTTTTAATCTGTAATCTTAACACATGTGCTTAAAATTAGGAACAGATGCCATTCCACTACAAATACTGTCAGTCTGACAAAAACGCCCAGTGACACTGAACCCCTATCCCTTACAGAACACATTCAGTATACATGTACTCACTTCCTTTCGTCTGCGTTTAGTGAAAGCAGATCGTTCTGATGACATTGGTATCCGGTTTCTGACCTCCTGTGAGTGGTCAACAATTGTCGGAACTGGAACTGCGTTAGGCAACAGCTGTTTTGTGTGTGCCAGGTTTTCTTGCCGGCTTAACTGCGTTCGCATTGGAAGAAAGTGTCGCGAAACACAGCACATCGTGTTGGCCGTTTCCAGTTAATCAGTCTTGCTGCAGAAGTTGTAAGCCCATCGGAAAAAGGTGACAACTGATGCCTGAACCTTTTTTCTATACTTCATAGCTATCAGCAGCCGTGCGCATTCCTTCGGCGTGCTGTTGATGCTCGATTTAGGCAAACGCCCACTTGAGCGTAAGCTGTAACTTTCGGTTTCCAAACACTAAGTGACGTCACAGCCGGTTCTCGTCTACTGGCGGCCATTTCGAAATCTCGTTTAGCAGACGAATTTGGCGGAACGTTTTTAATTAAATCACAATGATTAAGCTACGAATCGGTGAATTTCTTTACATTTTTGGAATCTTTAGGTGCATTTCTCTAACCTTCAGTCATCGGTTAGTGGTTCTAATAACCTTTAAAACAGCGTGGTCTGGTCCTTTAAATGATTGCAATTTTGTGCTGGTCTTTAACATGAATAATTAGATACAATGAATACATTATTCAATGAGTAGGAAGTGACAATATTTTAATGTGTATGATCTTGTTTGATGAATGCCGCAAACACTCTGAGAAGTTCTTCTAAGCAAGCAAAGAAACAGAGGTAATGAAGTTGGATACTGAGATGACTATATTTTGTAACTTAGACACTCTGTCTATAAGGAAGCTAGCTGTTTCTTGAACATCATTTGAAAATTAATCTGCGCCAGTTTAAATGCATTGCTTCGGTATGGTAGAGCTGATCATCAAAATGCATCTCATGTGTGAAATTTTAGCTTTGATGTTGCACTGACTTCAGAAGACTAACCTGTTTCGTGAGTAAAAACTGCAAACATTTCAAGCTGACAAGAACAGAACGATGTTAAAATATAAGATATGATAAGGGAAATGTGAAGGATAATTAAACAAAGAATTAAATTGTAACCCACTCTGTACAAGTGGCGCGTTTTGCTGCATTGATCATCTTTTATTCTTTCATGTGTTCTTTTGAGTTTCCGACAACATTTGTTGTGTCATTGTGTATGAACGTTTTAATTTAAATGATGATAAACAATGATTGCATATTTTGTGTAAACGATTTCGCTCAACGTCTCAGATGTGGCATGCAGGCTTCACGTGGAATAAAACCATCCCTCCACTTTAACATATACCAGCTGTCAAAAACACGTGTGTTTACTTTGAAGTGTTGGAATGTTTGATCAATTAATTTGTTTAACTTCTACTGGCATCAATCCGCAAAATGTATTCATTCAAACATTCCAACTTTGCACATGACCCAGTCAGAATGTAAATGTTTGGTATGTATCAAAGTGTATAGATGGCCTAACCTCATGTAAGAGCCCATGCAGATATAAAATAGTAAGCCAAACTTGGCGTTTGCAAGAAGAACGGTGCCTTGAAACTGACAGCAGCAAGTTAACAACAATTTAATTATCCACAATCACAGTGTCACTCAGCTTTTCACCCCATCCAAACCACCAGCCATCCTCTCACTAAAAACCAAAACAAACTCCACAAAACACACACACACATTAAAGCACAGAGAATCATGAGATTTGTTTGTTTGTTTATTCATCCTGTAGAATGTTTCTTTAGCCACTGAGCCAACTATAATACTCGTCATAAAAAGTAGGCAGATCCGTTTGAGGGCAAATCTTTATGATGAGGCCGTTTATTAAAAAAACCAAATACAGGTTGACCCAAAAACAATGCAACCCACAACAAGTTAATAACCTACATTTGTGGACATAAACTTCAGCCTATGCATGACCCTTCTACAAAGTGACAATTTTGAAGATCAAATAGGCTGACTTTTGTGCAATTTTAAATTAAGTTCCCAATTTTGGGGATCGACTCAACGGTACGGGTTTTAAAATTGAGCGGTAGCCAAACTTGCCCGATCTAAGCGCTCAAGATTGTAACATTCGGGGCAATTCGAATCACAAAAGTATACCCGAATCAACATTCAGATCTGGGAATCACTGTTTTGGACTTGGAGTATTCTCAAACAAACTTGGTGTATTTTTTTTTTAAATGAGCGTACTCCACATTTAAACATGCTTCACACGCGTCTGTCTATGAGTATATAACTGCTTTCTTCAGGTCACCGATGATCTAGGGGGTGTATACTCAGACATTCAGATAATATAAAAGCTAAAAGTCTGGAGGGTTTAAATTAAGTAAGTATTGATGCCGTTCATGGTCAAACTTCGTTTTAGTGAATCGACCGCCGAATTTGGAATTTATTTTTTGAAATAGAGCACAAAAGTCAGACCATTTGACCAGTTACATTTGATCTACAAAATGTCCACTTTGTGGAAGGGTCATGCACTGGCTGCGGTTTATGTACCTTAAAAATAAAGTGATTCGGTCAACAGATGTAGAAGTTATTAGCATTGTTTTAGTGTTACATTTGTTTGGTTTATCCTGTATATGACTGAAAAAAGCCATTCATTCCCCAAACCTATTCAGAAAGCAGATTGGGTTTATATGACATAGTGTTTATACAGTGGAAAATACAACACAGAACCCCTGCAAAATCAAATTCGCAAAATCAATGTTCCCGCGTTAAAATTGACAAAAAATCAGAACTGCCAAAACAAAACATCTTCTGCACGTCAATAGAAAAAACAATTAAATCTGCATCCAAATCAGTCAGTTTTGTTCACATATCTGGTCTAACACTGACATTAAGGCATGTTGATTTGTGTAGGTGTCATTCCTCTGAGAAGCTGTAAAAGGCAGTTTTAGTGGGTAATGAGACAAAAACCGGTACGTTTTCGTAACTCCTCAACGCATTGCCTTCAACGTTGCGGTGATTTGTGCTAACAGTAGTAACACATGTGGGAAAGTTCATACGGATTTTAAAGTCATTTGAGACATTAGTCTGCTGTTAATTGACATGCCAGAAAGAGTTCTTAAATTGATGGTAGGTCTTCGCTGACTCATTGAAAAACAATTAATTTGTTGTTATCTTCAAGAACAATAACAGATGCGCCACACAATTAAATTTCATGTACATATTTTATCAGACATTGGCGGTATGAGGATTTCAACGCGAACATTAATATTTTGCCTCATGGAGCGCTGAGCGCAAATGTAGGCCTACGCCTAGAAAAGCTCACGGCTGACACGCTTAACTGATCATGGCTCTTGAAAGAGCATTTTCCAAGAATGTGTGTGTGCGTACAAGTGCGCTGTGAACAGTCATAGTTGAAAATGTATGAAATTAAAGGTAAATTGAAGCTTTCATTTTTGGCTCACGTAAGTGTAGCCTATGCGATGATAAACTTTGTCTGTCTGTGCGTGCGTGCGTGCGTGTGTGTGTGTGTGTGTGTGTGTGTGATAGAAACTTTAACATTTCCGAGTCTATGGATTACGTCAGTCTCGGTCAAAAGTGTTTGACGTGTGTGATAGAAACTATTTGAAGACGTCACATTATGACGTAAGAGGGTTAGACGTCACGCAAAGGAATTACTAAAAGTCTCGGTCTTTGTTATTGTGAGCGGGCCGAGACTACTTGGCAGATCCAGGGTCTCGCTTTCTTGCACAGTTTCACCTATGCTTACTGTGTGTGTGTGTGTGTGTGTGTGTGTGTGTGTGTGTGTGTGTGTGTGTGTGTGTGTGTGTGTGTGTGTGTGTGTGTGTGACGGAGTGATTGAGTTTGTGTTACTGTTTGTCGATTTCTTACGTGAGCCTTGAAGGCTTCGCCTCTTGTTCTTAATGCATGCTATTTTTTTTTTTACAAATTCAGTTCATTGGACAGGGTACATTTTTATTTTTAAAATTCGTTCTGGCATGTCGCGCAACAGCAGAACTAATATCTCACATGACTTGAGATTCCGTGTGTACTTAACGACATGTGTTAGCCCAAATCACTGACAAGTTTTAAGACAATGCGTTGAGGAGTTACTGAAATGTACCATTTTTTTTCTCATTTTTGTACTTAACGACGTGTGTTAGCACAAATCACTGACAGTTTTAAGACAATGCGTTGAGGAGTTCTGAAATGTACCATTTTTGGTCTCATTACCCGCTAAAACGACTTCAAAAACTGAGAGGATTGACAACTACAAAGCTCAGCATGCCATAGCGTTCATGTTAGACAAGATATATGTGAACAAAACGGACTGTTTTGGATAAAGATTTGATTGTTCTGTCTAATGACATGCAAAACATGTTTCGGTTTAGTTGTTCTGATTTGTGTTGTTGATTTTAACACAAGAAGCTTGATTTTGTGAATTTGATTTGTGGGAGGGGGGGGGGGGGGTGTCTGTGTTGCAGGTTTCACTGCATAGACACTACGTCATGAAAACCCAATTTTGTTTCTGAATAAAGTAGGGAAATTAATGGCATTTTCAGTCATATACTTGGTTTTTCAATCAACAGCCTCATCAGTAAGATCTGCCCTCAAACGCATCTGCCTACTTTTTATGACGGGTAGTGTAGAAACCTCTGCAAGCATTCTCAGCCGAATCAGATGGAAAAGCACAGAATTGTGATGGTACTCTGAATTTGATCATCGTCCCCAGCGAACCCAGGAACCAAGGTGCAAACAGCCTTCCCTTAATGTAGCGGTCCTTCCTGAAAAATAAAGAAAACATATAACTGAGCACCTTCAGTATTCACGGGGATGGGTTTTGGTTAGCGAGGGGAGGGTGTGTGTTGGGGGGAGAAGGTGTGTACGTGTTGAGCAGTGTGTGTGTGTGTGTGTGTGTGTGGGGGGGTGAGGAAGCACTTGCTCTTCACATGACCATTGGGATCAGGGATGGTGTGTGTGATATTGTAATCTAAACTATTAAAAAAAATCTGTGCGTGTATGAACTTTGTGCTCGGCAGAAATGTTTCTCGATTTTAGTCAAAAACAAGTGTGCCCTCAACCCACACACTTTCGCTCTTCAGCATCAACACTATACAGTTTGAGTTTCATTGGGAAATGTGTCTCGATTTCAGTCCAAAACAGAACTTTCAGGATCCAAAGCACTCGCCTGTCAGCCTTTTTTATTAAAATACATTCAACCCACCACATTTTCCAGTGATGAAGATTCTGGGGATGTGTGTTGATCCCATTGATTTTGGCCATTTCAGATCTGGCCAGTTGTACATGTATGGGATAGGAACATAACTTCACCCAGACACATAAAATATTGACACTTGACAGTCAGTGACTGCTTCATGTGCATAGTTGAATTTTGTTTATGAACGAATTTCTCAAAAGTCACTCGCAGAAGTAAAGAAGTAACATTTTTGTTAATCTGAGAGTGGTTTCCACAACAAAATCTAACTCTGAGCAGGAAGAAGCCAGGGTGTTGAATGTAGAAGTATCCGAGTGAACAGATTCATTCTTATTCCATGTAAAAGCCTGGCAAGATCTAGGATGGTGAGCCAAGGGAAGAATAACTGTATGTGCCTTTTAAATAATTCCAGTAAATTAGTAATGATTTCATTTTATCTTGCAATTTTGTTTTACTTTCCTGTGCTGCATTAGTTCATTCACACTGTGTAATTTACTTTAAGAATAGTGGCAAAGGATTTGAGAAGAGAAAGAGAACTAAAACCAAGCTTTATGTACCATTTTGTATAAATAGTACAAATTGTACTATGCAAGGATACATACAGATGTAAGAATTTATTTTATACAAAGCCGTAATGTTTTTGTGTCAATAAACTTGCATCTCCTGCCACTACTCTCAGATTCAGATGTAACAAGTGTTGACATAGCTGAATGTATCTATCTAGATTGTAAGTGCATCTAATGTGAAACGCAGATCTCTTTACAACACAACGTACAAAAGTCTGCCAAAACATCTACACAGCTTCAAACTACTATCACCAGTGCCAATTTACATATCATAAATCAATTTTACAATAACAATTTAAAAGGCACAAGCAGGTACTTGGTAGTGGTACAGAAATGTGTGACTTACTCTTCATGGTAGTCTGTAAAGCAGCATGTCCACTCAGTCTGAATCCTCTCCAGAATCCATATATATCTGAATGCAAGAGCTGTATGAACACTTCATCACACATCATCTCTGGTTTCTTAGGAGGCCTGAAAAAACACACCATAAAATAATTAATTAACAATAAATAATAACTGTATTATAATTAAACCACTCGCTCATTGATTCTTTTATCCCCTCTTTCACAATCATAGTTTATACAGCAGCATTTACCTCTGACTCTGTTCATGCAGAGTAAATATCAAGTATTTAAACAGAAAAATAAGTCATTGTTGAATAACCCTTCTAAAAATACACAATAGACACACTTTCAGTGGCAGTGATTCAAGTGAAGTCAGTTTCTTTCTTCATTTGTATACACACAAAAATTGTTTTGGGCCAGTTAGTGTTACTCTTGGCTTTACACACTTACTATATCTAATTACACATGCACTCAGCTTAGAAAACATACTTCTAATGTTGGGAGTGCAGTGTGAGCCAGGACATTTACAGCAAATAAGGATACACAACAGTTCATTCAGAGATAGATTTGCCATTCACTGCATTATATTGTTAGTTGAATGAGATAGATCTACAGCGATGCTTCAATGCATTAGATTTGCTTTGTTTTAGTGTCTACTGTTCATTGCTCCACCGTGGGAAATTCAGTCAACAGTGCACAGTTCCGAAGAAACCGATGCTGCTGTGCATAATCATTGATGCATTGACGATCGTTCATTGTCAATGTCACTGTCAGAAAAACAACAACTGTATCTTTCATCGTCACCACTACACAATGGCTCGTAGGCCTATTTTCCTATGACACTGAACACGGCATATTTCGGAGACACTCAGACAGTACTGCCTGGCCCATAGATCTAGATCTACCCTTGCTCTCACTTTCTAACAAATGTATTATTGCAATATAATCTGACACACACTCACACACCGAGGCGCACAAACGAACACACACACCGTGGGACACACAAACTACACGCACACAACGGATGAATCTTGCTCTTACCTGTTGGATGATCCAAACCGATTAAAATCAGCGACAGGAAGATGTACAAGCCAAATTTGTACAGTCGCTGATGTAAAAAGTGGAAATTTAGTCAATGTTCATAGCAAATCTCCCGACTCAAGGTAGATCGTGTCCCAAATCAGCTGTGCCGGTCACTTCACGACTTGTATTTGAACCCCCTCCAAAGCGCAATCAATGTTTCAACTTCTTTGTCGACATCATTCTTTGGTTCATGCGTCGGACTGCCGAATATTTGATTTTTTTGTACAGCAAAATCAAAGACTGTCATGGCGGCCGCCATTTGTATTTTTGCAATAGTTCGAAACTAAGGAATTTGGTCCTCGGAGGAGGAGGACCAAATTTAGGCAAGTTAGTCACCAACTTAGGTCGGAACATTTGAAAATATCGTGCCATGCATTGCGCACTAGAGCGATAGTTTCGAACTTTGGATTTAGTTCCCAACTAGCTTGATAGTCTCCATTCATGCATTCCACTACAGGTATCTGTTGAACAGGTCTTCCTGAGCCTGCTCGTACTCTTCACTGTCGGTGTTACCCGCATACTGCTGCACAAGCTTTGCAGATTCTAGCCAGAAATCCTTGTTGGATAAGGTGTTAGCCAGGCGATTTTGTTCCTCGGTGCTTAAGTCGGATGCAAATTCTTTCAGCCGGTCCGCAATGTTCGCAATGTTCGCAACGTTCGACTGGAACACACACAAAGTTTCCACATACGGATGGTAAAATTCAGATTCAACGACTTTCGTGGCAAGAGTGATCATAAATACACCATGATCCATCGCATCATCCTGTTTTACATTCTACCATGATTCATTGAGTTACACATTGACTAATAATGAGCATTGAACACAGAGAGAACAAGACGATATGGTCAGCTAAAATGCACTGGCCGTACGTGCACACGTATATTCACAGCCACAGACACACACGTAAAAACGCAGATAGGCACGGCCTACAGACAGACAGACACATAAAGACCGACCGACAGACTGATACACACTCGCGCTCGCGCACTCACGCACACACACACACACACACACACACACACACACACACACACACACGCACACACGCAACACGCACTAACACACACACTAGCACACACAAGCGCACACACATACACACACACCCACACACACACATCAACCCATGCACACACACACATCAACACACCCACACAACACACACACACACACACACACACACACACACACACGTACACTGATATACACGTAAACACACACACACACACACACACACACACACACACGCACACATACCCGAACATAAACAACCACACACACACACGCACAGACACACACACACACACACACACATACGTAAACACACACACACATGGACACACACACACACACACACACACACACACACACACACACACACGCACACGCACACACACACACAAACCTGCATATCGTCCGATGCCTGATTATCAAAGTGGGTGACATTATCCAGTGAGCCTGGGAGGTCTAATCCACCTGCATCTGATAACAATAATTACAATTCCAGCGTTAATAGATGGTGTGTGTGTATGTGTGTGTGTGTGTGTGTGTGTGTGTGTGTGTGTGCATGTTTGTGCGCGCGTGTGCATTAATACGTGAATACGTTAGTACGTTTACGCACTCCGGTTAGTGTGTGTGTGTGTGTGTGTGTGTGTGTGTGTGTGTGTGTGTGTATGTCAGTGTTGTGTGTGTGTGTGAGTGTGTGTGTGAGTGTTCAAGCCGCGTGTGTATGTATGTGTGCGCGTGGGTGCGCGTGTGCGAGTGCGTGTGCGTGCGCGTTTGCTTTTGCGTGCTTGTGAGAGTCAGTGTGCGTAGTACGCGCTAGCGCGTGCGTGGTTGTGTCTGTTTGTCTGTTTGTCTGTCTGTCAGTGTGTGCATATATTCATGTGTTCAACAAAAAACGACCAAACAAAAATACTAAAACATAATACTTACAGGGTACCAAGACCAGGCACAAAACGAAAACAGTTCTGAACTCCATACTCCCTCGAAAAAATTACAACTTTTCTCGCTGCAAATTATTCAGTCGTCAACAAAAGAGCGCACACTGAGAAACCACGCCAACAACGTGCAGTAGTCGCAAACCCAACGCTTGTCAGTTTGCGCCTATTTGTGACCCTCCACCACGAAATGAGTCGCATGTCACCTCGCGCGGTTCTGCGCTAGGCTTAATATAAGTCCGGAGAGTGTCTTGTAACAGTGTGAGGGTCACCTTAGTCACAGGCTTATAACTCAAAGAGTTTTCGCTCTTTTCTAAAACGGGTTACACCACTAACTAGATAGAGCATAAAAAACTCTTTAGGAAAATGTAAAAATTTGAACATCATGCAAATCATTTCGTGGTGGAGGGTCACATTTCAGAGCATTAGGCTCTGTTTTAAGACCCAATGGCAGGTCTCGGATTTTCCCTTTCTCTTTCTATCCGGTTCCCTTTCTCTTCCCTTTCCTTTCCTTTGCGCAACGAGTGGTCGCAAGTCTTACCTAGCTTTTTCCTTTTGTATCTCCAGCATTGAGCACTGTCCCTGTGCAGCACAACAAAATTACACCCCACGATAGTAACCTTTTCGTTCCTTGGGGCGTTCCTTTCCGTACGACCGAGGTGCGTTGCATATGCAGACCGTAACAGAACGTTTGCAAACGTTTTCTAGGCAACGCATAGTTTTGTCGTATCGCTCGCGAACGCTCGCTCGAGTACCATTGTCTGGGGTCACTTTAACAAAGGCGACCGCTCGCCGAGAATTGTCTAGGAAACGGGAGTTTGTGCCGAGCATTCTGTAACGTACCTGAGAGGTGGCACGCCAGAAACTATTGCACTGTACTGAGCTTGCTGTTTGACTCTCTCTTTCTCTCTATCGCAGTCTCTCTCTCTGTCTTGCGTGCTCTCTCTCTCTTTTTCTCTGTCTCGCTCTCTCTGTCCCTCTGCGCCTGTCTCTCTCTTTCTCATTCTTTCTTTCTTTCTCAGTCTCCCCCCCCTCCCCCCGCCATATCCCTCTCCCTATGTCCAGTTTCTCTTTCTTTTTACTTCTCTCTCTATATGTGTCTGTCTCTCTTTGTGTCTGTCTGTCTCTCTTTGTGTCTGTCTGAAAGTCTCTCTCTCGTATCTTTT
>NC_090248.1:40145317-40162817 GCF_037325665.1 Littorina saxatilis
CACTGAATGAAACTGAACGCACTGCATTTTTTTCACCTAGACACTACAGCTTCGTCAAACGCCGCGCCAAGGAAATCGCTTACACTTTTCACGTGGAAAACGTAGTGCAATTGACAAGCCAGTATAGCGCAGTGGCTAAGCGCACTTTTCTGCATTCTTTTCAACTTTCTAAGCTTTTATCCAAACATAACATCTATATATATATACGACTTGTGTCTGTGTGTGTGTCTGTGTATCTGTGTATTTGTGTATTCGCCATGCACGGCCAAAGTTCTCGATGGATCTGCTTCAAATTTGGTGGGCATATTCAGGTAGACCCGGTACAGGACACAACCTGGTCGATATTTCAACACGTGCTCTCAGCGCGCAGCGCTGAACCGATTTTGGTTCCACCTCAGCTATTTTGGCTCCACCTCAGCTACCCGGGCCCCCATACCGACACACTAAAGCCAAAGTTCTCGGTGGATCTTTTTCAAATTTGGACACCGTATTCAGCTACACCCCGGACACAATATCATCGATGAGATATTTCAACACGTGCTCTCAGCGCGCAGCGCTAAACCGAATTTGGTTTTTGTGTTCATTTCACCATTATAAGTAACTCTTCCTTATCTTCTCATCTTCTCCATGTTTTCAGCGTTTACCTCCCTTCCTTCGTATGGTGCACTTTTGTATGAAGGGGGCATCTTCGGATATTCCCCGTTCTGTTACTATTTTTAGAAGGTCACCGCAGTGTCCAGAACGTAAATTGGACCCGTAAATTATCCTCACTGTAAAAGTGCAAAGGTCGAATCAATTTATAGCCACGCGAAAAATACACTGTCATCTATCTCTCTATAGATACGGCTTCTGTGTGTGTGTGTGTGTGTGTGTGTGTGTGTGTGTGTGTGTGTGTGTGTGTGTGTGTGTGTGTGTGTGTGTGTGTGTGTCTCTCTATGTGAGGAACACCTGTGCATTGTTCAGTTCTGTTTGTGATGTGGTCTGGCGGCTTTTGTGTAATTTTATGTACTGGCCTTCTTTGAGAAGCCATAACAGTTCAAAAGGGCTTAGAGATAAGCTCTAACTTGCTCAGTCCTGTTTGAGTGGAGTTCGCCTCCAAAGGTGTTTAACACGGTTACATTCGTCGACAAGGATGGGACTCGATATGGTCAGGAATGGCATTATGGCCACTGAATCATTTTCGTGCTGTTCCCATTCCACGAATCTGGGAGGGACCTAAGCTTGGCGGGTCCATTGTTCGGACCCGGCGAAGCCGGCGTACGGCTCTAAGTACTTCTTCCCGGCGAAGCCGGCTACCCGGCGAAGCGGGTATTCATTCTAGTATCTATATGTTTTTGGAACCAGGAAGCGATACAGAATAAGATTAAATCAGTTTTGGATCGAATATTCACATATTGATTTTAATTAGCGTTTTTAAATTTTTAATGACGAAACTTATCAATCAATTTTTAAGCTTCGAAGCTGAAATGCAATCCCATAGTCCGGGATTTGTCGACGATTGCTTGGCCAAAATTTCAATCAGTTTGATCGAAAAATGAGGGTGTGACAGTGCGGCCTCAACTTTCACAAAAAAACCCGGATATGACGTCATCAAAGGTATTTATCGAAAACAAAATTTCTTCTGGGGATATCTTTATATCATTCTCATGAACTCTCATGCAAAGTTTCATGAAGATCGGTTTAGTATTTTTATCTGAATGGCTCCACACACACACACACACACACACACACACACACACACACACACACACACACACACACACACACACACACACACACTAACACACTAACACACTAACACACAAACACGCACACGCACACGCATACACAGACACACACACAGACACACACACACACACACACACACATACACACACACACACACACACACACACACACACACACACACACACACACACATACACCACGACCCTCGTCTGAACTCCCCGTCTATGTTAAAACATTTAGTCAAAACTTGACTAAATTAAAAAAATATGTAATTTTGTTTGAGCATGCGAACGATAAAAGAAGCCACTAAGCAAGCACATTTCTTCAAAATTTCGTCAACCATGCAGGCAAACTAGCGGATATGTAAGCAAGCAACACTGTCCTGGCATGCTGGCAGCTAACCAGCAAATCAACCAACCTCCTTCAAGCTAATTAGCAAACAAGCAAGCAAGTGAGGGAAGCAAGCACACCGAACAACAACTTGTACTCACCAACTGAGAGAATATGTTGCTTAGACCTTGACCAATTTGGTTTGCAGTGTTCTCACCCCACAGGTTGACGCGAGTTGTACCGTTGGGAAACCTTTGAATGGATTGGCGCTTTGGTCTGTGGTAAGCAGCCGTCGCCACTACCAACATACAAAAGGAGAAAAAATATAGAAAATAAAGACAAACTAGAAAGTTAAAAAAAGAAGAAGAAACTGTAGTCTGTGAAATGTGCCAACCATAGTTTCCCAAATTTAGTCAATGTGATTTGTATTGCTTTTTTTTATATTTTTTTTTATAGTAAGAGTGCAGATGCAGAGGAGAGAGAGAAACATACACACAAAGGAAAACTTACCAGTGAATTATAAGGTTGCTGCTCTTGCATGGGCACTTAGGTGACATTTATCTAATCTACTTTTTTTTTTAATCAATTGTATCAATCATTTACCTCTAAACAGTGGAGATAACAATAAAATGTCGATTGTCTCCCTTGAAGTAATTGAAATGGAGAACAAAAAGATGAGTGAAGAATAATTGAAAATAGGGTAATTTTCGGGAGGCTGCATCGCCACCATACAGGAATTTGCTCCTTACGGGGAAGAATTGCATGTGAAGCGATCACGGGACCGCTGGGTCGAAGATCAGTGAATTTCACTTTTTGTTTTGTCAACAATTAAATAACAAATTAATAACAATAATAAATTGTCAACATACCTTTCTTGTGTTTGTATTCTAAATTGTGGAATGTTGGCAATCTGTCTGTTTTAGGGTGTCTTACTCCGTACAGTCAGGCTATCGGTGTTTACTATGTGGAGGAATAGCCTAATCCCACATAAAAAGCCTTTATAGATCTGTTTGTTTGTTTGTTTGTTTGCTTAGCGCCCAGCCGACCACGAAGGGCCATATCAGGGCGGTGCTGCTTCGACATATAACGTGCGCCACACACAAGACAGAAGTCGCAGCACAGGCTTCATGTCTCACCCAGTCACATTATTCTGACACCGGACCAACCAGTCCTAGCACTAACCCCATAATGCCAGACACCAGGCGGAGCAGCCACTAGATAGCCAATTTTAAAGTCTTAGGTATGACCCGGCCGGGGTTCGAACCCACGACCTCCCGATCACGGGGCGGACGCCTTACCACTAGGCCAACCGTGCCGGTCCTTATAGATCTGTGGTGGCAGACGTTTTATGTGACCTGAGCAAGAAGGTATACTTTAAATAGATACGAAAGAAAGAAAGAAAGAAAGACAACAGAAAGAAAGAACGAGAGATAGAGGCAACCAGAAAAAACACCAGCAATTACGCCAGCAAGCAAACATTATACGTACGTAACCGTGACACATATAGAATACTTACAACTAGTTCAAAAAAGACACACACACACAAAACACTCACCTGAAATCCAGAACACACATAACACAAGTCCAAATTTTAAGCCCATCTCGAAACACCAGCAACACAAATCTTCTTTTTCTCTGAAAACTTTCGCTGTTGCTGAAGAGAAATTTAGCTTGCACGTTTTTGGGCGCATGAAGCAGTTTTGATGTTACAATCATCTCACACCCTCCTTTTTATACTGACAATTTTCTTTCACAACTCCAGGCTTTGTTCAAATAAAAGAATTGTGCAAGACCTGATAATGTAGTCCAACCGTGACAAAAGTGTAACAGAGTGGAGTTCGGTCTCTGTCATTTTTGAAAGGGACGGGACAAGAGGTGTGAGTATATGACTGGGCTATTCTCGCCAGTTCTTGTGCAAGATTGAGAAATTTCAAAACTCGTATTCTTCAAGTTTGTCAGCAAGAAGTAAACATTACAAAATCACGTAAGAATGTGGGTCATGTCAAGAAAAAAAATGGTGAAATGATCGTGACGGTCAATCTCAGTTTACCTGCATTATTCTCTTCTGTACCCCCCGCCCCCTCCCCTTCCCTACCATCTCCCATCTCCTGTCTCTTAGCCCCGCCGCACTGAAAAACATGTCGTACGGGGCACCATTTTGAAATGTTCTCTTGTGAATTTGACCTGTGGAAGTCCGAGAAAAACTTATTCGCTTTACAGTCATGCTCTGTAGTTTATATTTTCACATCTGCAGAGTTCGCACATATACACACACACGCAGGCACGCAGGCAGGCGCGCATGCATTACGCAGGCAGGCACGCACGCCGGCAAGCAGGCATCTACGCAGGCATGCAGGTACGTACTCACGCAAGCAGGCAGGCAGGCAGGCAGGCACGCACGCACGCACGCACACACACACACACACACAGAGTAGGAATTGCGTAACATCTAAAAACAGTTTTGGACTCACCTGTGGGTCCTTGGGTTTTGTAACCTTCATCTAACCCACCCTCGTTCACACACAAACACACACATACACACACACACACACACATACACACACACACACACACACACACACACACACACACACACACACACACACACACACACACAGTCCCTCCGCCCCGCCAAACCCACCCAAAGCAAGGTGGGATTGTGCAAGAAAAATCGATTCGTGGCACTGTGTACGTTCATCTAGATTAAAGATAACAAAATCTGTGGTTTTTTTTGATCGACCATCGATATTCCGCATTCATTTTTACATTTGTTCAAGTTTTGACAGCGGTAAATGTTTTCGGATAGACCAGGAAACGAGACGAGGGTTGTGGTGTATTGTTCAATACAATGAAGATTCTCATCCACAAGGTAACATTGGAACTTTGACAGAGGATCTTCAGACAATTAATCGTCACGTTCCAGGTGTATTTGAAGTCCCAATTTCGCGGTAATTATAAGGGATGATTTTTCGTTTGGTTATGTATGTTTTGTGAGATAGGAATCAGGTAACCCTTCTCTCTCTCTCTCTCTCTCTCTCTCTCTCTCTCTCACTCTCTCTCACTCTTTCTCTCTCTCTCTCTTTCTCTCCCCCCCTCTCTCTCTCACTCTCTCTCACTCTTTCTCTCTCTCTCTCACTCTCTCTCTCTCACTCATTCTCTCTGACTCTCTCTTTGACTCTCTCTGACTCTCTCTCTCTCTCTCTCTCTCTCTCTCTCTCTCTCTCTCTCTCTCTCTCTCTCTCTCTCTCTCTCTCTCTCTCTCTCTCTCTCTCTCTCTCTCTCTCTCTCTCTCTTTTCTCACCCTCACCCCGTATAGATAATGTTGTAGTTTGTAATACTGTATGATTGCGGTTGACGATTTTCCTTTTATTGTCTCTATCTTTATGTCTTAGTTAAGCAGGGACAGGTTGTAAGACTAGGCGTCAGCACGCACACGAACACACACTCACACATGCACGCATGCGCACACACACAACCGAATGATGAAAAAGATTGCAGTCACTACATCATTTTAATGTGTCTCCCGCAGAAACAAAACGGTAATAGAACTTTGATGAGTTTTACATTTTTTTTTTTACCAAAACATGAATTCAATAAAAGACACAAAATAGGCGCAGCTACCCTTGTATTTACGTTGCACACCGACATCAGAGTCTCTGTCTCTCTCTTTCTCTGTCTCTGTCTCTCTCGCTGTCACTCTCTCTTTCAGTCTCTCCCTCCCTCTCTTTATGTCTGTCTCTCACTTTAAATCATATACACACACACTCCCTCACCCCCCCGGGTTAGGGTGAAGAATTTACCCGATGGTCCCCAGCATGTCGTAAGAGGCGACTAACGGATTCTGTTTCTCCTTTTACCCTTGTTAAGTGTTTCTTGTATAGAATATAGTCAATTTTTGTAAAGATTTTAGTCAAGCAGTATGTAAGAAATGTTAAGTCCTTTGTACTGGAAACTTGCATTCTCCCAGTAAGGTAATATATTGTACTACGTTGCAAGCCCCTGGAGCAAATTTTTGATTGGTGCTTTTGTGAACAAGAAACAATTGACAAGTGGCTCTATCCCATCTCCCCCCTTTCCCCGTCGCGATATAACCTTGAATGGTTGAAAACGACGTTAAACACCAAATAAAGAAAAGAAACACACTCCCACCCCACCCCCCACCCCCACCCCCACCCCCATGCACGCACGCACACACACACACACAAACGCACGCACGCACACACAAACACATGCACGCATGCGCGCACACACAACCGAATGATCAAACAGATTGCAGTCACTATATCATTTTATTGTGTCGTAGAAAACATATAAGATTTAGTTTTGTTTTAGAGCTACTCCCGCAAAAGCAAAACGGTAACAGAACTTTGACGAATTTTACATTCTTTAGTACCAAAACATGAATTCGATAAAAGGCACAAAATACATTTAAGTATAGGGATTGTGGAAACGTAACCTTAAAGTAACCTGAAAGTAGAATTTGTTACCCTTACAAATTAACAAAGCTTCGTTAGTTTGATATTACTAAAAACAATCCATGCTATTTGCATTAAAAGTGAAAAATTAAGAGAGAGAGAGAGAGAGAGAGAGAGAGAGAGAGAGAGAGAGAGAGAGAGAGAGAGAGAGAGAGAGAGAGAGAGAGAGAGAGAGAGAGAGAGAGAGAGAGAGAGAGAGAGCGACTTAAGATAATGAAAAAGTAGAAAAATAAATAGAAATGTTCTCACCGTTTGCAAAATTAAATATTTGATTTTGTTTGATCTAATAGCCATTCCCAAGAGAATGTCGTTTTCATGTGCGTAGTTTGTTTCAGTTTTATTTATTTCATCACTCATTTTGAATCATCTTATATTTATATTCACTTTGTTTCATTTTATCTTATCTCTATTTTTCGTTGTGTCTGAACCGAGACCGGATGCCGAAAAAAATGCTTTTACATTTTTAATTAGTTAGCTTACATACTAATCTTCCATCCTCCTATCACCCGATCACTCCTATTATTGCGTCTTATGTGCTCCATTGATCGACAATGAACATTTTCTTTTTCTGCGATCTTTCACAACAAAATAGGTCAGTTATCGTTATCTTTCACAATAATTTAATCTTGCAATTATTAAATTAGACGACGCAAGTGAAAACAAATAGTTTTGGTTTAAAACATTTGAGGATAGAAATACGGAGACAATAACGGATACAAACAAACTAGCAGTTATATATATATATATATTAATATGGTAAACCAAAATGAATAGATAGAAAGAAGAGAAACAAAAGTAAACAGGGCAAAGAAAAAAAGAAGAAAATTAATGCAGTTTTTTTCGGCAAATTACGCTGGCTTTTTGCTTGACACAATCAATCAAATATAACAAGAAAACAAAAACACACACACACACACACAAACAAAACAACAACAAACAAACAAATAAACGAAAAACAACAAGTCGCGTAAGGCGAAAATACAATATTTAGTCAAGTAGCTGTCGAACTCACAGAATGAAAGTGAACGCAATGCCATTTTTCAGCAAGACCGTATACTCGTAGCATCGTCAGTCCACCGCTCATGGCAAAGGCAGTGAAATTGACAAGAAGAGCGGGGTAGTAGTTGCGCTAAGAAGGATAGCACGCTTTTCTGTACCTCTCTTTGTTTTAACTTTCTGAGCGTGTTTTTAATCAAAACATATCATATCTATATGTTTTTGGAATCAGGAACCGACAAGGAATAAGATGAAAGTGTTTTTAAATTGATTTCGACAATTTAATTTTGATAACAATTTTTATATATTTAATTTTCAGAGCTTGCTTTTAATCCGAATATAACATATTTATATGTTTTTGGAATCAGCAAATGATGGAGAATAAGATAAACGTAAATTTGGATCGTTTTATACATTTTTATTTTTTTTTACAATTTTCAGATTTTTAATGACCAAAGTCATTAATTAATTTTTAAGCCACCAAGCTGAAATGCAATACCGAACCCCGGGCTTCGTCGAAGATTACTTGACCAAAATTTCAACCAATTTGGTTGAAAAATGAGGGCGTGACAGTGCCGCCTCAACTTTCACGAAAAGCCGGATATGACGTCATCAAAGACATTTATAAAAAAAAATGAAAAAAACGTATGGGGATATCATACCCAGGAACTCTCATGTCAAATTTCATAAAGATCGGTCCAGTAGTTTAGTCTGAATCGCTCTACACACACACACACACACACACACACACACACACACACACACACGCACACACGCACATACACCACGACCCTCGTTTCGATTCCCCCTCGATGTTAAAATATTTAGTCAAAACTTGACTAAATATAACAAGTCGCGTAAGGCGAAAATACAACATTTAGTCAAGTAGCTGTCGAACTCACAGAATGAAACTAAACGCAATGCCATTTTTCAGCAAGACCGTATACTCGTAGCATCGTCAGTCCACCACTCATGGCAAAGGCAGTGAAATTGACAAGAAGAGCGGGGTAGTAGTTGCGCTAAGAAGGATAGCACGCTTTTCTGTACCTCTCTTTGTTTTAACTTTCTGAGCGTGTTTTTAATCCAAACATATCATATCTATATGTTTTTGGAATCAGGAACCGACAAGGAATAAGATGAAAGTGTTTTTAAATTGATTTCGACAATTTAATTTTGATAACAATTTTTATATATTTAATTTTCAGAGCTTGTTTTTAATCCGAATATAACATATTTATATGTTTTTGGAATCAGCAAATGATGGAGAATAAGATAAACGTAAATTTGGATCGTTTTATACATTTTTATTTTTTTTTACAATTTTCAGATTTTTAATGACCAAAGTCATTAATTAATTTTTAAGCCACCAAGCTGAAATGCAATACCGAACCCCGGGCTTCGTCGAAGATTACTTGACCAAAATTTCAACCAATTTGGTTGAAAAATGAGGGCGTGACAGTGCCGCCTCAACTTTCACGAAAAGCCGGATATGACGTCATCAAAGACATTTATAAAAAAAATGAAAAAAACGTATGGGGATATCATACCCAGGAACTCTCATGTCAAATTTCATAAAGATCGGTCCAGTAGTTTAGTCTGAATCGCTCTACACACACACACACACACACACACACACACACGCACACACGCACATACACCACGACCCTCGTTTCGATTCCCCCTCGATGTTAAAATATTTAGTCAAAACTTGACTAAATATAACAAGTCGCGTAAGGCGAAAATACAACATTTAGTCAAGCTGTCGAACTCACAGAATGAAACTGAACGCAATGCAATTTTTCAGCAAGACCGTATACTCGTAGCATCGTCAGTCCACCGCTCATGGCAAAGGCAGTGAAATTGACAAGAAGAGCGGGGTAGTAGTTGCGCTAAGAAGGATAGCACGCTTTTCTGTACCTCTCTTTGTTTTAACTTTCTGAGCGTGTTTTTAATCCAAACATATCATATCTATATGTTTTTGGAATCAGGAACCGACAAGGAATAAGGTGAAAGTGTTTTTAAATTGATTTGGACAATTTAATTTTGATAATAATTTTTATATATTTAATTTTCAGAGCTTGTTTTTAATCCGAATATAACATATTTATATGTTTTTGGAATCAGCAAATGATGGAGAATAAGATAAACGTAAATTTGGATCGTTTTATAAATTTTTTTTTATTTTTACAATTTTCAGATTTTTAATGACCAAAGTCATTAATTAATTTTTAAGCCACCAAGCTGAAATGCAATACCGAAGTCCGGGCTTTGTCGAAGATTACTTGACCAAAATTTCAACCAAAAATTTCAACCAATTTGGTTGAAAAATGAGGGCGTGACAGTGCCGCCTCAACTTTCACGAAAAGCCGGATATGACGTCATCAAAGACATTTATTAAAAAAAATGAAAAAAACGTTCGGGGATTTCATACCCAGGAACTCTCATGTCAAATTTCATAAAGATCGGTCCAGTAATTTAGTCTGAATCGCTCTACACACACACACACGCACACACACGCACACACAGACACACCCACACACATACACCACGACCCTCGTCTCGATTCCCCCCTCTATGTTAAAACATTTAGTCAAAACTTGACTAAATGTAATAAAAAACAAGAGGCGAAGCCTTCAAGGCTCACGTAAGAAATCGACAAACAGTAACACAAACTCAATCACTCAGTCACACATACACACACACACACAGTAAGCATAGGTGACACTGTGCAAGAAAGCGAGACACTAGATCTAGATCTGTCTGTCTGCATGTAGCCTACTTACAAAGTTACAGGGACACGACTGCCAACTAGTCTCGGCCCGCACAAAAAAACAATGACCGAGACGTTCAGTAATTCCTTCGCGTGACGTCTAACCCTCTTACGCCATAATGTGACGTCTTCAAATGACGAAATGTTAAAGTTTCTACCACAGACATACACACGCACGCACGCACATACGCACGCACGCACGCACGCACGCACGCACGCACGCACAGACAGACAAAGTTACGATCGCATAGGCTACTTACGTGAGCCAAAAAACAACAAGATAGAGAGAAAGGACACTTCAAGGCAAAACATAAAACCACAATGTCGTCATGTTGTTTTGATTGGTTTGAATAATGAATTTTCAATATCGTCCGCCACTTTATCATTTTGTCTCTAAGAGCACAATCATAAGTTTATCTTGTTGTGTACCTTATACACTCCATGGCTTTGTAAACTTGTATCTGAATAAAACACTGTTCAAACCTATGACATCATCCACTAATCCAAATAATTGTGGCCATTTCTGCGACTTTCGACATTGTTGATTGAAGCCTCTGATTGTAGAAACGGGAAGTCAAAGTTCAGTCAAGGGTAGACCAGTGCCAGACCTGTCTAAAAACACCTCTCGCGTGAGGGGTTTTGCAGCCAGCGCAGTGAAGATAAAGAGGGAAATTTTGTCTCTGCGCGCGCGCCAGCAAGCAGGATGTCCCAGAACTGAGTTGGACCAAATTTTAAACAAACTTTACTGTGCTTGCTGACTCCTACTTCAAGCTGAATTTCTAATTGTTCAAGGAAGTATCAGTGATAGCTCATTGTATAACAGATGACACGTACTGGAAAACAGTCTTGGGATGCACATGCATACATTTGACCACAATGACTTTTCGCAGAAATGGCCACAATTATCATCTCTTGCATGACAATAAAGAGATGCAACCGGGGTAACAAGGGAGACAACCAGATAAGACTCGCGCTGCCGTCGTTGATGTATTTAATAGTTCATTAAAAAAAATAAAACAAAGAAAACATCTGTAAAAAAAAGAACAAAAAAGACTTCATGCCATGTCCGTCAACGTGGTCATCATCCTCTGCAATCGACCCAGTTCTATCCGAACATCATCAGCCCTTGCACGACAAGGGAAGCAACCAGGGCGACAAGGGAGACCACCAGTCCAGCGCCACCGTTCACGTATCTTTCGGCGAGTGCTTTCACAGCCTGCTTGAACTCATCAGTGTCGGTCTCACCCGCATGCTTCTGCTGAAGCTCCCCAAATTCTCGCAAGAAATTCGTGTTGGATGAGGCGATGGTCATCAGGCGCTTCTGTTGCTCGGCGCTGAAACTCGATGCTACCTCATTGAACCAGTCTGGTATGTCCGGTATGTTTGGTATGCCTGGTATGTTCGGTATGTCTGGTATGTCCGACTGAAACAAAAAAGTTTTCACATACATAAAGCTGATGAAATTCACATTCAACGACCTTCGTGGCAAGAGTGTTCATACATACACCATCGCATCATCCTGTTTTTCATTCTGCCGCCATAGATTTAGTCCAATATCGACTTTAAGCCACCATCCGCCTCACGTAAACCACCTGTTTATGATCACTAAGCTCCCCGAGCCTCTACATACAGTACAAACATACTCCCATTTGAACTCTCACCGAACCGGAACACCCTGGCTGCTTTCCGTTGAGAGTGACATTTTTGAAAGAGTTTATTTCGTGCAGTTAGCAAGGAAGTACATTAAAACAAATCGGAAGCCTCGTTTTGGCGCTAGACCTAACTTTTGAAATCCAAATAATAAATTGACAGCTTGTTACACAAACATTGTTAAAACACCGCAGAATTATTTTATCATCAGAACGAAGTCAGTACAGTTCGAAGTTTTAAAAGTTAGAAAGGACATGCATGATGTATGTCAAGCAAACCGGGTGAATGATTTCACTGATGTGCGCAACTTGCAGCTCTTTTGAATTGATGACGTGGAAGCGATAAAACTTTGGGTTTTTTAAATGCTGGTCGACTGAGATTTCAACCATTTGATACTGTTTGTTGCTGTGCCAGTGTAGATTGAGTATTTTGCGCATAAAAACGTATTTCCGCGACAGGGTGACCATCACATCAAATGTGCTGCATCTTACCATTGCAAAGCAGACGAATTTTCCAACCACTACAGTTTCTTTGAAGATGCCGCCACTCTGTTTTGTGTCACTATCAGTCATTTGATCTAAGGCGTTATAAGCGCCATTGTTGTAAGGTTGTGCTGGAATTGTATTTTAGATTCAGAGGTGCATAATAACATGCTTTTGCAGATACAGAGTAGGATTGAAAGCGCAAACGACTAAATTGATCATGTACAACAAGTCGGTCACACGGGGCCCCGATGGCTCAAGGGTTGAATAAACCACGAGAATAAACCACGTGTGTTTTACGCGTGCTAAAAAGCAATTCAAGTCATCTGCAAGTGTCATTTATTGTTGTTGAATGCCATTGTGAGTGTGTCCAATCAGGTTAGTATTGGTCTTTTCATGAAAGATGTCATCGTTCTTTAAAGCTCATGTGAGGCAGAGTGGGGCTTTAATCTATGTTAAATGCATCGAAGACAAAGAGAGCAGGATAACATTGTCAGATTAAAGGCACACTCAGCCTCCCGTAAAACATCCGTTTCTGATCACTGAGCTCCCCGAGCCTCTAGATACAGTACAAACACCCTTCCATTTGAACGCTCACCGAACGGGAACATCCTGACTGCTTTCCGTCGAGAGTGAGACATCTAAAAAAAAAAAGTATTTCATGCAGTCAGAACGGATTGACCATGAGACAAATCGGAAGCCTTTTTTGGGCGCTAGACCTAACTTTTAAAATCTAAATAATAAATTGACAGCTTGTTACACAAACATTGTTAAAACATAAAATAATTCTTTTTTTCATCAAGACAAGATCAGTACAATTCGAAGTTTTGAAAGTTCGAAAAAAGGGAGCCCGACACGATGATAGGTACTCGTTTCAGCTGTTTGTCCATTTGCGACTCGTTCCGTCTATTTTTTGGCTGACAGCCTGTTCTTCACGGTCAAGGTTAATCCACTCAGATGCACATGTCAAAGCTTTTGCCCACGAAACACTTGAAAAGGGGGTCAGTTTTTCGTCAGTGTCTACATTCTGAAAATGTATCGCGCGCGGAAACAAACACAGCTAAATTCTCATTGGTTAAAAAGCTTTTCACTGTGGACGATTTTCCATGGGGAATAATCGTGGCTTCTGCAGGGAGATAACTGCCTCTTTGCTAAATTAATCTTCATTAATAAAATTAGTACTAGCGTATACGAAGCTATTAGTGCGTGAACATTGATGAATTCTATTCTTTTAGTAGTTAGGTACCAGGTTCTGCAAAGTTCACATGGTACCCTTCTCCGTATAACCAGCTTGAACGATAGAGTTCTACGCCGTGTAGTCTAAGATACAGCGAGTCGCATTGAAATCACAAACTGACGACTAAATTGTGAAAACAGGAAAGTGGATCTAACGGGTCCACGATGGCTCAGGGGTAAGATAAACCACGAAAACTGGTGTGTGGTTTACGCAAGCTAAATAGCCATTCAAACGAACTGTTTCGGACTATGAGGTGCAACATTTTTCTTCAACGTGAACCCCTGCGCCCTATTGACCGGTATCGCCTTATGTATGGATAAAGAAAAGTAAACATGTACCCACATTCCCATACAAAGAAACCTAACACTCCCTCTCTTCACACCGGTGACACTGTGACGGTTCCCCTACGCTTTGTGTTCGGTGCCCTGACCCTTTGTGTTCGGTTCCCACTCGGTTCCCACACGCCAAAATTCGCGGACAAAACATCCATTTATGGTAGTATTACGCAATGTTGCTCTCTGAGAATGGTCTTGTTAGATCTGTGAGTGTTTACACTACATGCCTAGGTGCTGTTGGATTGAAGGTTTTTGATATTTTAGCCGTTATTAGGTAGAATGCCTTCCACTTTACTGCAAAACTGCATAATTCGTAGCATCGGCAAGAAATATCCTACCAAAAAATGCCTGCTTGGAACTGTCCGTGGTCCAGCAAAAAGTTCAACATGTCTGTAGCAGACAGCCCAAGTTTCAAGATTGTAGGGCCATCCAAACAGCCGTAATAATAACAAGTCGCGTAAGGCGAAAATACAATATTTAGTCAAGTAGCTGCCATTTTTCAGCAAGACCGTATACTCGTAGCATCGTCAGTCCACCGCTCATGGCAAAGGCAGTGAAATTGACAAGAAGAGCGGGGTAGTAGTTGCGCTAAGAAGGATAGCACGCTTTTCTGTACCTCTCTTTGTTTTAACTTTCTGAGCGTGTTTTTAATCCAAACATATCATATCTATATGTTTTTGGAATCAGGAACCGACAAGGAATAAGATGAAAGTGTTTTTAAATTGATTTGGACAATTTAATTTTGATAATAATTTTTATATATTTAATTTTCAGAGCTTGTTTTTAATCCGAATATAACATATTTATATGTTTTTGGAATCAGCAAATGATGGAGAATAAGATAAACGTAAATTTGGATCGTTTTATAAATTTTTATTTTTTTTTACAATTTTCCGATTTTTAATGACCAAAGTCATTAATTAATTTTTAAGCCACCAAGCTGAAATGCAATACCGAACCCCGGGCTTCGTCGAAGATTACTTGACCAAAATTTGAACCAATTTGGTTGAAAAATGAGGGCGTGACAGTGCCGCCTCAACTTTCACGAAAAGCCGGATATGACGTCATCAAAGACATTTATCAAAAAAATGAAAAAAACGTTCGGGGATTTCATACCCAGGAACTCTCATGTCAAATTTCATAAAGATCGGTCCAGTAGTTTAGTCTGAATCGCTCTACACACACACACACACACACACACGCACGCACACACATACGCACATACACCACGACCCTCGTTTCGATTCCCCCTCGATGTTAAAATATTTAGTCAAAACTTGACTAAATATAAAAACAACAAAAGTAGTCAGTGAAATTGGCTGTGTTCGGTCCCCCCACACTTTTGTGACGTAGGCGTGACGGTTCCCATAATTCATTGTGTCGGTCCCCACTTTCTGTGTCGGACCCCACTTTCGACCTAATTTCTCTGTGACGGACCCCACAACCAGCCTATTTTGTGTCGGTCCCCACACCTTCTTGGATTTATGACTTGCCGGTTACTTGTATCATTGTATTCATTGAATCTAATTGTCTCGGAGTTATTTTTCAGCAAAAACCGGCAAGGCAGCACCTTTTGTGATACCAAGTAAGTCAGATGACATCAGTATGTGTGTGTGTGTGTGTGTGTGTGTGTGTGAGAGAGAGAGAGAGAGAGAGAGAGAGAGAGAGAGAGTGAGAGAGAGAGAGAGAGAGAGAGAGAGAGAGAGAGAGAGAGAGAGAGAGAGAGAGAGATTGACACCTTTCCAGATCACTCCGGTTATGCGACACTACCGCGAGCGTCACTACCGCGTGTCACACTACCGCGAGTACGACACTACCGCGTGTAACACTACCGCGTGTCACACTACCGCGAGTACGACACTACCGCGAGTATAACACTGCCGCGTGTCACACTACCGCGCGTACCACAACCGCGAGTACCATAACCGTAGAGAGAACGCATGCAAACTTACTTCTTGTGAGTTTGTGTTCTAACTTTGATTGGAAGCAACCCATTCTATATGTATTCTGATAGTGTGTTCTGATCGTTTTGAGTTCTTGGTTAGCATGACAAACATTGAATTAGTGTTCAGAGAACAGACCAGGCCTATTTCAAGGAAACATTTCAACCTTTGCCTTCAGCCATGGAAGTCATAAAATGACACGCGGTAATGTTATACTCGCGGTAGTGTGACACGCGGTAGTGTTATACTCGCGGTAGTGTCGTACTCGCGGTAGTGTCGTACTCGCGGTAAGTTCTGTTTCCGTACCCGCGACAGCGGCAGCGACAAAAGAAAACGCGCGCAAACGCGTGACGTGTTTCCGTACTTGCGTTTTAAACATGCGGTAAAATCTGTAAACTCCCGCGTTGCCGCGCGACAACGCGAAAAAATCGCTCCAGGACCCTTTCAAAAAAATCGCGTCGCTTGCCGCTTGTCGCGCCGCTAACGCGTCGCGCGTGTGGAAACACTCCTGGTCATTTTCTATGTGCTTGATTTTCGTCGCGCCGCTGGAAAAACGCTGTCGCGGGTACGGAAACACAACTCTCTCTCTCTCTCTCTCTCTCTCTCTCTCTCTCTCTCTCTCTCTCTCTCTCTCTCTCTCTCTCTCTCTCTCTCTCTCTCACACACACACACACACACACACACACACACACATACTGATGTCATCTGACTTACTTGGTATCACAAAAGGTGCTGCCTTGCCGGTTTTTGCTGAAAAATAACTCCGAGACAATTAGATTCAATGAATACAATGATACAAGTAACCGGCAAGTCATAAATCCAAGAAGGTGTGGGGACCGACACAAAATAGGCTGGTTGTGGGGTCCGTCACAGAGAAATTAGGTCGAAAGTGGGGTCCGACACAGAAAGTGGGAACCGACACAATGAATTATGGGAACCGTCACGCCTACGTCACAAAAGTGTGGGGGGACCGAACACAGCCAATTTCACTGACTACTTTTGTTGTTTTTATTATTACGGCTGTTTGGATGGCCCTACAATCTTGAAACTTGGGCTGTCTGCTACAGACATGTTGAACTTTTTGCTGGACCACGGACAGAACTTTCCAAGCAGGCATGTTTTGGTAGGATATTTCTTGCCGATGCTACGAATTATGCAGTTTTGCAGTAAAGTGGAAGGCATTCTACCTAATAACGGCTAAAATATCAAAAACCTTCAATCCAACAGCACCTAGGCATGTAGTGTAAACACTCACAGATCTAACAAGACCATTCTCAGAGAGCAACATTGCGTAATACTACCATAAATTTTGGCGTGTGGGAACCGAGTGGGAACCGAACACAAAGGGTCAGGGCACCGAACACAAAGCGTAGGGGAACCGTCACAGTGTCACCGGTGTGCTCTTGTGATAATGCATGTTTCTGCTTAATATCACCCTGGCCGAGTTTCCTCTCAAACATCAAAGAGACCGCTCCATAGGTTAAACACCGTCACTGACACCGGGGCCAGAAGCTCAGTGTCTGTAAACTGGAGCAGGCAGTGTTTCCTCTCAGA
>NC_090248.1:40167817-40175364 GCF_037325665.1 Littorina saxatilis
GTTAATGGCCCTTTACCTGCTGAAATTACCGGGCCAGTTGTGGCCCGGCAAAATGCCATATTTCTGTCTTTACCATTGCCAGCAAAATGCCAATAAGTTGCAGGAAATATACCAATACCACTGATTCGGATAGAATGACGGCTCTATTCATGTACTCGATCTGCACAGTCTTGTTAGCCCATAGGTGGTTGTTAGAAGTCTATAAATATGCTTTGTTTTGTCATTTTTTACTGTGAATGTAATAACAATAACAAAACACAGCACATCAATGGACTTTTCAACCCATGCTGGCGGCAAGACGTGCGCAAATAAAGCAAAGGGCAATGCTGTCAAGCTGTACATTAGCAATATGCATATGCGTAATTATCAAATTCATCAGTAAAATGCAATTGAAATGCTAATCACATTTGTCGTGTAACTTATCTGGCAAGTAAAGGCAGTGGTTTTGACAGAATATCGTCATCAACGCAGTTATAGCGGGCACAACAACAATACAGTAATATATATTAAAAACAAAACAAATGTAAAGCTTCCAAACAGCAACGACTCATTACCGAAACATTACAGAAACGTACGCTTTGTTTTCAGTTGCTCACTGTTTTATTTTATTTGTACAGCGTTCTAAATTTCACACTCGAGACATGATGACCAAAGGCAGGAATGTTTCTTGTTCACTTCCCAGTAAACCTCCGTAGGATTCTTTTGATTCTGTCATTTCTCTGTTCGCATCCGCAACGTTGAGATAACGCTTCTTTTCTTTGTCCTGACGTCGTAGCCTACGGTAAGCCATTGAAACTCTCAAGTCCTCCTGCCGTTCACCTCTTGAAACATGAAAGCAAACGAGTTTTGTTGGTTTTAATTCATTATTCCATATCACACACACACACACACACACACACACACACACACACACACACACACACACACACACACACACACACACACACACACACACACACACACAACCAAACAACCAAACAAACGCAAGCATACACGCAGGCATGCAAGCAAACAGCACACGCGCGCGCGCTCACACACACACACGCGCACACACACACGCGCACACACACACACACACACACACACACACACACACACACACACAGAGGCATTCTCACAGAGAGGACGACTTCTTGTAATCTATCATATTTTCTGAACTGACTAAAATGCCAAGCAGAAGTAAGGGGTCAACAGGAATATGTATTTTGATCTAACCTGCGAAGCTTACGTTGTCTCGGACAGCTCTCTTGCGTTTCTCTCAGGAACTGAGACCCAGGCGAGCTGCATCTTATCCAGTTGGGCAGTCAGACACTTGCACAAATCTTTGTCCTGGAGTGAATAGACACATACTCAATGTCAACATTCACAAGATGCAATTTGTTTGGTTACAAGTAAGCTTTTTTAATGCCTATGGTGCTTTTCTTTTGACAGAGACAAAACAAACTCAATCACACAAAGAAAGGAAAAAGGCACACACACACACACACACACACACACACACACACACACAACCGCGCGCGCGGGCGCACACACACACACACACACACACACACACACACACACGCACGCGCGCGCGCGCGCGCAGATTCTTTCTTACA
This sequence comes from Littorina saxatilis, assembly GCF_037325665.1. Taxonomy (NCBI): domain Eukaryota; kingdom Metazoa; phylum Mollusca; class Gastropoda; order Littorinimorpha; family Littorinidae; genus Littorina; species Littorina saxatilis. The sequence goes on from NC_090248.1 coordinate 40,169,416, forward strand.
GAGAGGACGACTTCTTAAAGTCTATTATATTTTGCGAACTGACTCAAACGTCCAGCAGAAGAAAGTTGAAAAAAAGACCGACAACGGAGGAAAAGAACAAGAAGATACTAGATCTAACGCCGTTGCGACGACCTGCTCACACAACTGTTTGTGAAACTCACCACGCTTGCTTCTAGCCGGAGGAGATCGGACGCGTACTGAAATCGAAGAAGGTGCTTTGGAAATTCCTTGAAGTTGAATGCAAAACAAATAACCGGACATCTGCAGAACCACCGCGGGCCGGATTTAGTTGACAATGCGTCATCATCACGAGTGACGTCAAGATATTTCGACATTTGTTTGTACATTACGTCACTCCAAGTGAGAAAGTCATACCGCTGTGCTGTCGCAGATCTTCTTGCCAGCAATAATCCAGCATTGGCCCACTGCTGGCGTGCCAGCAAAAACCCACCAATAATTGCCAGCAAATCGCCACCTATGGCCCAATGCTGGCAAACAAGCACTGGGCCATCAATGGCGTGCCAACAGTGGGCCAATTAAGGCATTTTACTGGCCGACAATATTACTGGAATGCCAGAGATGGGCCAGTGATGGCAAGCCATAACTGGGCCTTTGTTGGCAAACCATAATTGGCCCAGTGTTGGTTTTTTTATGGCCAGCTTTACCAAACTTGCCAGCAAAAAGCCAGCAGTGGCCCAGTTCTGGCATGTTTATTGGGTCGATTTGCTACTCCGAAACTATGCCACATAATTAAATGATTTTTAATCAGCGAGCGGGTTGCTTCGCCCAGCTCTCCTGTGTCAGGAGTCCGGACTTCCGTTCGACATCATACTTTATTTTAGTTTTCATAGATACCCATTCGTCAATGCGGATTAAAACCGTTAGATTTAGGAAGGCAAACCTAAGTCTAGCAAATGCATGCACATTCTTTGCCATACAGGGCTAAAACGCGTTGCATTATATAAACAGACCCACTGTCCGTTGGAGAATATCACCGTGTGAAAAGACTACCAAACACAGTATTTAGATTTGAAAAACAGAACGCTCAGACACTAATTCTAAGAGCTTCCTCTTGTGAGTGTTGACATCTATCCAACACACAAATGGAACTCTGTAGCTCTCGACTCTATTTCAAATATGTTTCTCTATAGGAACACTGAGGGATGGAAGGTAGGACAGAAATTATGACTGGCGCAAAAAGGCGTCACAATGAGAATTACAGTCTGAAATGCCGACTCAAATCACAGCCGTTTTCAATTTCAGTAACTGAGCGCTCAAACGTTTGTTTTTAAGGCATTCCTGATGTGTGGTCACATGATTACAACCCCCAACCTGACATATACTTATCTCTTGGGGCAATGAGAGACATTATTTTATTATTGTGCTAGATATCATTACTCTTAGCAAACACGAACCGCTTTTTGTGAGGGCCGACGGCTGGTTCTTGTTCAAACATAACGCGTTTTGCAATGCTGTCTTCAAAAGATTCAAATGCTAACCAGAGCTGGCTTCGATTAAAATCTGGTGCAGTGGAGACCTGTTGAGCAAACACTGGACACTTTTGAGGAACCCACGCTACACGGAGATTTCTGGTGATTTTAAAGCTGGATCCGGACAATACCTCACATATGTATTGTTGAATTGCAAAAGCAAAGTCTCTGATGGGGGTCTGGGGCATAGTTTGACATAGGTGTCAGTAATCAATTATTTCAACAACAAAAATCCCACTCTGCACAGCTAACAATCTGGCAGTAGATTTTTGGTATGTGTCAAAGTGGAAGGAGGTAACAAGTTCAAGTTTATTAGTCCATAACCCATGGGGGCATTTTGAACAATAAATACAATCAATACAATCATGATATATGCTAATATAATAAATAAATTAAAAAATTAAAAAAAATTAAAAAAATTATGAAAAACTGTTACAAATTCTATTAATAAAGTCCAAAATATTCTTTAGCAATTTCTTTTTCTTAGTAGCAAACAACTTTTTAAATTTAAGTGCATTAGGTTTTTTTCCAATAGTAAGGTGGTAACAACTCAGCTCTTTCTTCTTTGAAAAAATCACAGACAAATAAATAATGGAATTCATCACCTATGTCATGCGATATACAGACCTGTTTATCCTAAACCCGAGGCAAGAGTACTTTCCCAAAAAGTTGAGTGTATTTTTCATAAAGTTGGTGTACTTTGCAAGCAAAGCCAGATGGGGCTAGGGAAAATGTACGCGTGGGTGCAAACGTGTTTGTGTAAGAATAGCATGTCTTGTGAACACCTTCAAAATTTAACTCCTTCCAATACAACAGCCTGAACAGGGATAAAACAATTTTATTTACCTGCCAGTTTATAGCATTATAACCAGTGTCTTCCAAACAGATTGATAATGAAAAGATGAAGTTCGTGAAATAACATCTGCGGTTGACAGTGACAAGTTCATTTTTACAATCATCTCAGAAAACATTGCTTCAGTGCGGACTACAGCCTTTTCTTCTGGCAGGATTTGCTTTGCGGGAATGAACTTCATAATTCCTTGGCAGCTTTCAGCGGATTTCTCAGCAACCTTGTCCAGGTGAGTTTTGGAACTGCAGTGTCGTTCGATGTCATATTTCCCAGCATGGGCAACGGAGAAATCTGATTTACAATACTTGCAGTGTGCATGACTTTTTCCCATAGTAGACTCCACAATTCCTCGCTCTTTCTTATATTTCTCCAAGAAAATCTGCTGCTTCTGCTGTTTAGACTTGGTACAGTCATCCGAAACTGGCACATTTTTCTGCTTCATTTTGCCACGATTGTCCTCGCACGTGCCAACTGAACAAGGTTTCCACAGCTGAAGACTCGCTGTCATGCTTATCTCCCTTCGACCGAAACCGGTATCAGTTGTACCATTCCGTAATCAGCACACCAACACCGGAAAACGTATTCTAGATTTTTTTCTTAGGCGTATTTTGTGCGTGTGTCGCGTATTTGCGTACCGATAATTATTTGGCATACAAAATACGCCCAAATCGTACTGGTAAACAGGTCTGGATACACATTTGGTGCAAGTTCTTTCTGACCTCGGGAACGGACTGTTTTTTTTAATACTCTGTGTTTGACACATGTCTTACACGCCCTCCCACCCCATCCTCCCCAATATTTCTAGATGACCTTGATCAGGACAAGTAAAGTGACTAAAATCAGGATATTTCAGAGTTTATGAATTTCGTTCAGACACACGCACTACAGCTCGTAATGCTGAATAATTGTACGAAGCAGATCTTGAGTCATCATTTTCATTTGTGATATGACCATCGGTTCTAAAGCTATAACACAAAGGGATTATTTTGGTTAGTTTCCATGTTCCATTCTGGCGAGGCACTTGCACACACACGAACGCGTCTGTGTCACACAGAAAGAGATATGGAGGGTATAGAACTTTTTGCACAGAAACAAATCCTTCTAAAATTCTCACACCAAGTGATCAAATACCGCTATTTTTCACGAGGAACAGATTGTGCACAGGGTATAGTACCCAGTAAACGCCCCGCCCATACTTTGGAGCAAATTGGTGCATATGGGGGGGAGGGGGGGGGGGTGGCTAACAAGGTACAAGGTTTACTGTACATGACGTTTTTGTAGGCTGATTTTAGATCAGTTTTTCGCTTCTGATAGACATATTTCCTGGAGCATCAGAGCGATTTTACCCCCCCCCCCCCCAAAAAAAAAAAGACACAATGCCGCGCAGAGTCAACAAAATGGCATATAAAAAAATAAAACAATTGACAGTGTTATCTTTTTTACCGACGTGCAAAACGTACCATTACACCCGTTTTGAAAAAAGTTTCAGAAGAGCTTAAAGTGGTACTCTGAAAATTATGCATGTGATATGTAAGCACTGTTTGAAAGTGTTCACAATCTGCTATGTCCGAAAAGTCACACTTGTTTCAACACACCCTGGAAATCTAACAGGAACACTAGATTTGTTTGGTCAATCAGTGTCCGATGTCTTTAAAGACTCATGACTTGACACTGAGTGACCACAAAGATCGACTTCGCTGATATTTTCTAATATTTTGCATGTGATTATTGTAACGTGGTAGGGGAAATTCCCCTAATACGTGAGTGTGTGTGTTATTAGCATGATACGACGGTGCAAAGATGTGCGGTTAATATGTTCTTTTTAGATATCAAATATCCAAAGGGAAGTAAGCGCTCTAAATGCCAACGACATGTGTAATGGAATAAGCGATAATCATACGGAACCAATCTCCTGGCACCTGTGAGAATAACAAGCATTGAAATGAACTGTAAGCGACTTTCATCCTCCATGACGCATGTCGTATGCATTTAGAACGCTTACTTCCCTTTGGTTATTTCGTTTGATTTTATTTTATTTTTAAATTTTGATATGGAATTATGTAAACTCGATATTCTCTGCATTGTGTCGATTTACAATTTTTTTTTAAATCGTGCGGTTGATCACAGACATTATGTTTATGCACATTGAGAAAGGTATCTGATTTAAACCTACAAAGACGTCATGTAATATCGAAACAACAACAATAACACCACCTCCACTACCACCACCACCACCGCCAACAACAACAACAACAACACCACCACCACCACCACCACCACCACCAACAACAACAACAACACTTATCGCCAACGACAACAACGGCCACCACCACCACCACCACCACCACCATCGCAATCAAAGTTAAAACATGAAAATAACAAATAACACTTACAGGGAGCCAAGACCAGGCACAAAACGAACGCAGTTCTGAAAGCCATCTCTGATGAACAATCAATCTTCACGCCGCAAAGCTTCGGACAAAAACCACCAGACGCTGAGAGGACACACCAAGTAGACCCTTTCAGAACCTAACGCGGCTTGCAAGTTGGGAAGGGAGTAGTCCCAAGTCCTGCCTCACCTTTTCCTTTTGTACCGTCAGCATTGCGCAGTGTCCCGGCTGGTGCTTGTGCAAACATAATGCATTTTGCAATGCCTGTCTACCAAAGATTCATAGTCAGACGGGGGATGGCTTCGATTTCTGCCAACGCCTAGCCTTTTGTGTGTGTGTATTGGGGGGGGGGGGGGGTACGTGTGTGTGTGTGTGTGTGTGTGTGTGTGTGTGTGTGTGTGTGTGTGTGTGTGTGTGTGTGTGTGCATGTGTGTTTGTGCCCGTGTGTATATAAGTGTGTGTGTGTGTGTGTGTGTGTATGTGTGTGTGTGTGAGAGAGAGAGAGAATGAGAGAGAGAGAGAGAAGAGAGAGAGAGAGAGGGAGAGAGAGAGAGAGAGAGATTCAGATTCAGATTCAAAACTTTAATACAAAGGGATAAAGGTTTAAGGCGATGCCTAATCTTCCAACCTGTCCCTCTTAGACATACAGAGGGAGAGAGAGAGAGAGAGAGAGAGAGAGAGAGAGAGAGAGAGAGAGAGAGAGAGAGAGAGAGAGAGAGAGAGAGAGAGAGAGAGAGAGAGAGAGAGAGAGAGAGAGAGAGAGAGAGAGAGAGAGAGAGAGAGAGGAATGTGTGACAATCAGGAAGAAAAAACCACCATTCCCTCAGATCTTTGAAATGTACTCGATCTCAAATTATGATGTAGCAAAGAAAGGGCAACATTTACCTGATAAAGTAAATTTATGCGTATGGCGGTCTTGTTAATCTTTAACAAAGCGTCTTTTGGTGGGATATTTACAAGGCAAATAATCGAAGAAAATTGCACGTGGGATGGTCAGACGGACAGAGGCGTTTTAATAACAAAGATTATATAATGTATATGAGTGCGTGCATGAACGAGCTGTGCGTGCGTGAGTGTGTGGCATACATACACTAACGGAAACGAGTTCAAAACAAAAGCGGGCACAGTGGCGTGGTGGTAAGACGTCGGCCTCCTAATCGGGAGGTCGTGAGTTCGAATCCCGGTCGCTGCCGCCTGGTGGGTTAAGAGTGGAGATTTT
>NC_090248.1:40175564-40180564 GCF_037325665.1 Littorina saxatilis
TTTTTCAACATAATCAGAGAGTACAGTTATATTTTGCCAGCTGCTTGATAATATTTCTTATAAGTTTTGTAAAAGAAACAGCATGTAATATTCCTTGAATGATGTTTCATGAATTCGTAATTTAATTATATTTGGAATGGCGTTCCACATAATTGCTCCAGAATATGATAGACTCGACTTGTACAGGTCAATTCTTGGAGTTGGGGTAATTAATGTGTTACATTTTCTATAATGATTTATTTTGAAATTTGAGGCAATGAGTGTAGGTGCATTCCCTGACATAATTCGATACATCATCACACCTTTGTTATATGCAAATCTATCTTTGATAGGAAGAATTTGCAATCGTTTATAATCAGTCATGGAAAGAGATGTATTTTTTAAAATAATTAATTTAACAGCTCGTCTATGTAAACTGCCCAAGTGTTTAAAAGTATTTGCACTTGCAGAGTCCCACACTGTGGAAGCATAGTCAATAGCTGACTGAATATGTGCCTGAAAAAACAGTTTTCTTGTGCGAAGGTCTAGAAAGTGTTTGATTTTTGATAACTGAAATATATTTTTGGATGTGTTTTTACAAAGTGTATCTACATGTTTTGACCAAGACAGGTTATTGTCAATAGTTATTCCCAAGACTTTATGGCTATCAACTTCTGTAACATCTTGATTTCGTATTAGCAATGTCGGAAATCCAGATGTTAGATTTTGTCTTTTTTGCCTCGTGGTAAGTAGCATGCATTTTGTTTTATTTGGATTCAGTGACATATGGTTTAGTTCTGACCATTCAAGTAATCGATCAATGTTTTCTTGGAGGATATTTGCTAGTTTAATAAGATCTTGGTGACTAGAATGAATTGTAGTATCATCTGCAAATAGTTCACACATGCATTTTACAAATAGAGGTAGGTCGTTTATATATATAGAAAATAGTAATGGACCAAGAATAGAACCTTGTGGTACTCCAAACCTTACTGTTTGCTTACAAGAGTATGATTGTTTCAGATAAGTACTTTGCTGTCTGTCTGACAGGAAAGATGTTAAAATGTTTATGGAATATGTTGCATTTCCATAAATCTCAAGCTTTTTGATAAGGAGTTTGTGGTCAATTAGGTCAAAAGCTTTAGCAAAGTCAACAAACAGAGCAGCACAGAACTGATTATTATTAATGTTTGTCAGCCACTGGTCTACCAAACTAATAAGCGCTGTTTGACATGAGTGTTTTTGCCTAAAACCTGATTGATTATCATGGATCAATTTATTGTTCTCAAAATGAGAAAGGATGTGTTTATTGATATGTTTTTCAAGAGGCTTCGAAAGGATTGATAGAATTGATATTGGTCTATAATTTGAAGGATTTGTAGTAGAGAGAGAGAGAGAGAGAGAGAGAGAGAGAGAGAGAGAGAGAGAGAGAGAGAGAGAGAGAGAGAGAGAGAGAGAGAGAGAGAGAAGGAGAGAGAGAGAGAGAGAGAGAGAGAGAGAGAGAGAGAGAGAGAGAGAGAGAGAGAGAGAGAGAGAGAGAGAGAGGCGAATAAAGGGAACAAACCAAACGTATTACTGCACAGTTTTTTAGCCATGCTTCGCAGTTTGTTCCCTTGTATCATCAACAATGCGGCCTTCCTTCCACAACTAATTCTCCCCTACCCCCCCCCCCCCTCCTTTTCTTTGAGCGTTACGTTTACCGCTACCCAAAACATACCTCCAACCCATTCGCTCCCCCACCCCACCACCCCATTTTGGTTTCATTCCAAGGCATATGGCGTCAACAGTTATTATTTAATCTGTTACAGAACGATTCTGGCTGCGACACCTCTGACCACAGAACACAGAGATATGCCACACAGAACGATTGGCAATAAAGTGAGGTTGCAGCTATAGTTATTCCGAGTTCATTGGGTTTTTTTTAATCTGTGCCTTTTTAAGCGATTGTCTCTTCTCGTTGAAAATAGCATATATATGTAATTTTCAGATACAAACACATATACCCTATCCTCCCCTACACACACGCACACACGCATGCACGCATTTACGCACGCACACACGCGCACAAACCCACAAACACGCACGCACGCACGTACACACACACACACACACACATACACACACCGTCACACACACACACACACACACACACACACACTGGGAACACACACACACACACACACACACGCACGCACGCACGCACGCACGCACGCACACACGCACACACACTAACCCAGACACATGCACACAGACACAGAACAGACACAGACACACACAGACACACACACATACCCACACACACACACACACACACACACACACACACACACACATATATAAATACATACACACACGTGCGCGCCATTTATTTGCTTTATATTTGCCGTTTATTCCAATCAATTATCGTCCTCTGTTTATTTTCTCCATGTAATTCACTTTAAAGGCACAGTAAGCCTCCCGTAAACCATCACAGATACGGTCAGGCTTTTACACACAGTACAAACACCCTTTCATTTAAACACTCACCAATTGAGAACATCCTAGGTGCCCTCCGTAAAGAGCGAACAATTTTCAAAGAATTTATTTTTGCGTGGTTTATCTTACCCCTGAGCCATCGTGAACCCGTGTGATCCAGTTTTCCCTTTTCACAATGCCGTCGTCATAGTTAGTCATTTGAACGCGACTCGACGTGAGCTTATCTACAATAGCACGTTTTTTATGCACGAAACAACGGCTGTGGTTCACAAGAACTCTAGCGATGGATTTTGACTGTTGAGAGCAACGGCGATTTGCACTGATAAACCGCCGTCGTCTGCTACGACCCTTGCGTGACCCTGCTTCCGGGCTTTTCTTTTTTTAAACTTTCACAACTTCGAATTGTTCTGATCTTGTCTTGATGAAAAACGAATTCTTTTATGATTAAAGAATGTTTGTGTAACAAGCTGTCAATTTATTATTTAGATTTTAAAAGTTAGGTCTAGCGCAAAAACGAGGCGCCGTTGTTGTTAACGGAACAAGTCTACGAAAATAAATTCTTGGAAAATGTCTCACGCTCGACAGAAAGCAGCCAGGATGTTCCCGTTCGGTGAGCGTTCAAATGGAAGTATGCTTGTACTGTATTTAGACGCTCGGGGAGCTCTGTGATGGTTTACGGGAGGCTTACTGTGCCTTTAAGTTTTAACTTTTGCACCTAAAAAAATAACAATACCACCACAAGCAAAAACTCATTTAACTCTAGTAGTATCAGTTTCTTCCACACTTATCAAAGGCATCAACAACGCCAGCAACACAAGTAAAAAACCCAAAAAAACAACACCCCCCCCCCCCCCCCCCCCCCTCCGCTAAAAAACCCACAAAATAAAACACACAAAAACACACACACAAAAACACACACCAACTTCTTTTACAAAACTCAGTTTCTTCCGAACTTATTTCAGCCATTTAACCTATAGGCCAACAATAACGACAGCAATAAAAGGTGCCGACAAAACCAGTAATTCCAGAAAACGCCGTTCTTTTTCACCGCTTATCAAAGTCATCTGACGTGAAGCCACGAAATAGCGAAAGCAACAGAAAGGCACTTAACTTCCCAACTTATCACAGACGTTCCACGCACATTTTTTGTATTTGTTTTGTTTTGCCAAGCACATCATTGTGGGGCTTTTAATGAATAACATGCATCCGTCCACTCACAATATATTTTCTTTCATCCTTCAACATTTACCACTCAAAAAGGTCTATAGTATTAAAATCCATGAAACAAATAAAAGGCATCTACGGATGTATCGATACATAATTGACCACACTCACATGTTGCACGCACATTCCTTAATAAGCCAAGACGTTGAAGTGATGGTAAATTACCTGGAGATATGTGGAACTGCGATAAAAATGTGTTGCAATCAACGCTACGTACGTGACCACTCATAATTAGATGTCGTCTGATTACAGTTCCAATGGGCATCATTTTACCGGAGGGAAATTGCTGCTGTGATGCGTGTAATCTAAACGACGCAGACGCTTTTATTAAGGAGAACAAATACAAAAGAAAGTAAATGAGATGGAGAAGATAAGTACTGTAGTAGAAATGTCATGTTGACCTGAAGAACTTTTCTTTGCAATTGTGGTGGAATTCACAACGGTGACGCGTGTAATCTAAACGACGCAGACACTTTCATTCAGGAGAATGAATACAAAAGACGGAAAATGAGATGGAGAAGATAAGTAGTAGAAATGTCCCGTTGGCCTGAACTTAAGGACTTGTTTGTGCAGTTGTGGCGAAAATTGCTACGGTGACGCGTTTAATCTAAACGACGCAGACACTTTCATTAAGGAGAATAACTTACCCAAAAAGGGGGAGAAAAAAACCAAAACAAAAAAACCAACCTTACCCAAGAAGGGAAATGAGATGGGGAAGATAAGTAGTAAAAATGTAATGTTGACCTGAAGAACTTTGTTGTGCAGTTGTAAGGGGAGAGTGCGGGAGCAGGGGATTGAGGGCTGAGAGGGCGACGGGGAAAAGAGAGTAGACGAAATAAGGTGAGCCTCGAGACGTTGATTTCTTTCTTTTTTCTCTCGAGAGATTTGACTATTATGCTACGCGTCATAATACTTAACGTCCTCACGGGCCACTTACCGTTTTTGTGATATTTACTTTGAATTATCTGAACAGTTTGTTGGTTTGCTTAACGCCCAGCCGACCACGAAGGGCCATATCAGGGCGGTGCTGCTTTGACATATAACGTGCGCCACACACAAGACAGAAGTCGCAGCACAGGCTTCATGTCTCACCCAGTCACATTATTCTGACACCGGACCAACCAGTCCTAGCAATAACCCCACAATGCCAGACGCCAGGCGGAGCAGCCACTAGATAGCCAATTTTAAAGTCTTAGGCATGACCCGGCCGGGGTTCGAACCCACGACCTCCCGATCACGAGGCGGACGCCTTACCACTAGGCCAACCGTGCCGGTTATCTGAACGGTTATTGCCCCCCTCCCTCCGCACACACACACACAGA
>NC_090248.1:40185564-40200564 GCF_037325665.1 Littorina saxatilis
ACACACACACACACACACACACACACACACACACCCGCACGCATACACGTGCACACATTCATTGTTTTGAATTTATAGGATTGAAATAAAAAATCCAACAAATGTGTTAAAAAACGTTTTTCAACGGTTCAATCAAATTATCAGTTGATGGAGACATGCATGCAAGAGGTGAGTTTTATTCATCACACCTCAAGGTGATTAATTTTTTAATCTTTTATTCACGTGAGTTTCTTTTCACATGATATTCAGATCATATCAGCAGGCTGAGGCGTTTTCAAAATGCAAATTTAATTGTTTTTGGTAAGGCATGTCGGAACATAATGAGTCATTACATATGCACATGCATTGTTTGTTTCAGCTATAATCTTCTTTGTTTTAAGCTATACTTACACCATGACTGTGCTAACACTGTGGGTTGAAGTTATTAACCTGCCACGCTTGTTACTGCGAGCAAGCACCCCTTCGCTGCAAGTTTTTAAAAACATTATTTTAATTTTATTTTATGCCTGGGGATTCAAAGACACAATCTTTCTAATATGACACCAGTGTCAATCTAGGAAATTAATTTATCGAACAAATTTGGCGAACTTGCTATGAACTAATTCGGTATATTTTCGTAGGTCAAGACCGCCCATAGTGTTAATTTTTCCTCCCCGCAAACAAAGTTTGGCAGATCTGCCGAAATACCGGCAATGTTTTTGGCGATTTGAAGGAAGTTCCGCCGTTTTGCCAACAGTCAAGGCCAAACGAAATCCACACACTCTCTCTCTCTCTCCCCTCTCTCTCTCTCTCTCTCTCTCTCTCTCTCTCTCTCTCTCTCTCTCTCTGTCTCTCTCTCTCTGTGTCTCTCGCGCTATCTGTCTGTCTGTCTGTCTGTCTGTCTGTCTCTCTCTTATATATTTCAAATATCTCTGTAATAAGATCACTGGCTATTCTATTACCCTCGTCAAATACAAAACTGTCTTGTCCTCTCTCTCTCTCTCTCTCTCTCTCTCTCTCTCTCTCTCTCTCTCTCTCTCTCTCTCTCTCTCTCTCTCTCTCACTCTCTCTCTCTCAGTCTCTCTCTCTCTTGTACTAGTGTTAACGGATGTGTAGCTGATTTGAGCAACTTAATTCTCAAAATGAAATGTTTAACTGTGTCAATGTAATTTTGTAATTTTTGAGTTCTCCCTATATAATTTCTTAAATGCACATTGTGTTGCAATCCATACAATGTAATTCTGTATCTTATATGATTGAATTTTTATTTTTTATGTCCGTCTGTCTTTATGTGTTGTATAAAGGACAGGTTGGAAGAATAGGCTTTGCCTAAAACCTTTATCCTTTTGTAATAAAGTTCTGAGTCTGAGTCTGAGTCTGAGTCTCTCTCTCTTTCTCTCTCTCTCTCTCTCAGTCTCTCTCTCTCTCTCTCTCTCTCTCTCTCTCTCTCTCTTGCTAATGACAAAACCATGCTGTGATCATTTTGATAGCCTCAGACAATCCCTCTCTTTTGCAAACACACAAAACACCCTAAAAGGGTCACCGTGACCTTCCAGTCGAAGGTGAAGGTCGTGGGAGGAGAGTATAGGGGGTAGAGACACCATTACCCCACCGTACTTCAGACCCCAACTTCCCTTGGAAAACATCAAATTAATGACACCACTGTACATGGTGCACAGAGTTCGAAAAAGATTGGCAAATTTAGCCCCTGGAAGCCAAAGATCGGTCAGTTCCAGAGGATCCCTGGTCGATGGAAAAGCCGGTGATCAAAATAACATTGCGCAGCTTTGGCGAAAAAGTCGGAATCCGAGAGAAAACGGGAGATTGAGTAGTTTGTTGCAATCTCGTAACACACCCCTTCAGACTTCATTATACTCTGAAAACCATAAAATGCCGGAGTCTTTGAAACGACTCCCCCCCACCTTTCAAACGAAAGCAAGTGGCGTCAAGCGTAATAAAAACATTTAGTCACTCTGTCGAAACTAAAAGATCGACACTGAAAACTTAGTCATCGTCTAGAGCACTAAAACCTGGTTAGCCGAAACCCGTAAACCGAGACGTATAGAGCTGCTGATCTTGGCCAAGCATACCAACATAAGACCTACACTGATTTTCTTTCATTCTGAGCACATTTTCAGAGTAAGCAGAACATCATCCATATATATTAGGATTCAGGAATTGATGAAGAATACAATGCAATCATTTTTAGATCTGTTTAAATTCATATTATACGTTACAACGTAGACACGTATGTTCTGTCCATGTCTCTGGTTACGTTTCATCCGCATGAATGGCTTCTTCATTTAAACAAGCAGAAGGACAATGGTGACTGCGCGTGAGAGAGAGAAATAAAAAGACCAAAAAATACTGTACTCACGTGGGAATGAAGACGACAAAATTTACATAAACGACATAAAATGTACATAAACGACATTTCGACCCAATAGGGCCTTCTTCAGGAACAGAAAAAACGAAACAGACCAGAAATAAGTTTGTTTCGTTTTCTATATTGTTGAAGAAGACCCTCGGATCGAAACGTCGAATATTGTACATTTCGTCGTCTTTGTTTACACGTGAGTACTTTTTTTGTGTGGTCTTTATAGTCTGACAGAACAGAAAGGACTGTGTGTTTAAAGCTGTTGCCCCTCAGTCCATTAAATTCCGCCTATTCCAACAGAAGCAAGGTCAAACCCTGGATGACTCTGTCACACAAACATGTCTTCCCAAACACCGCTGGGGAAAAAGGGAGCCGCAACATGTTTCAGACAGTTACGATCACAATCAAACCAACAATTACACAAGTTCACAAACTGGGGGACATTAATGCCCGCTAAGGTCGGGTTGACTTTCTGCCCATGTAAACAGACGACTCGGAAGAGGGGAGTAGAAAATAAGACGACAAATTGGACACGATTATTCTTGATACTTTTAAGATTAAATGAAGGAGAACGAGAATCAGGCGGGGAAAAATGAAAAAAATGATAGCTGCAACGGAATATCGAAAGTTACAGGATAGCAATGCAAATGAATTCACCAGAAACATAGACAATCTAACATGAACACGGACCGGTTTTGACACAAGGTCATCATCAGCTTGACCACATACCCAACGTCATCATCAGCTTGACCACATACCCTACGTCATCATCAGCTTGACCACATACCCAACGTCATCATCAGCTTGACCACATACCCAACGTCATCATCAGCTTGACCACATACCCAACGTCATCATCAGCTTGACCACATACCCAACGTCATCCACAGCCTGGCTGCATTTTGTGCAGAAAAACTGTTTTGCTGAATTAATTTTCGCACGTTGACACTGGTGTCGGTTAACCAAAGGGAAGTAACCGCTCTTTATGCATACGACATGTGTAATAGAGTAAGCGAGAGTTGTACGGAACCTTTCTCCTGGCACCTGAGAGAATAACAAGCATTGAAATAAACAAGCGACTTTCATCCTCAGTTACAAAACTAATCACACACAAAAATCCCAATCTGTACTAAAAGCAGCCATGGTCTTGATTTTTGGTATATTTTCAAGTGGAAGGATGGTCTTATCCCATGCACAAGTTTGAACAAATCTGTGATTTCTGACACGACGAGTTACACGAGACGGACGTTATCTTTAAGTTCAAGCGAAAACGGAACAGAAGAAAAAGAACGAAACGGAAGAGAGGATTAAGCGTGTGCCGAAAGGAAGGAATTAAGGTGTTGCTTGCAGAGAAATTTTTTATTTGATTTTCAAATGAAGAAATTGATCTGTAATTTCTGGTATTATGGAGAGAGAGTGGCCATGGGGTCTTGGGAGGGTGTGTGTGTGTGTGTGTGTGTGTGTGTGTGTGTGTGTGTGGGGGACACAAAGACGGACAGAGAGTGTGACATAGTCTGACAGAGACGGAGAGATCAGGCCCCTTTTAGGTGCAGAGCGACCCCCTCCCCACCCACCACCCTCTTCTTACAACACCCCTCTCCCCAACAACAACAACAACAACAACAACAACAACAACAACAACAACAACAACAACAACAACAACAACAACAACAACAACAACAACAACAAACTCTTCACATGAGAAAGAAACAACAACACCCAAAGCAGTTTTACGCTCACAACCCAAACAAAACCACACACAAATACAACAGTCCTGGCACGAAACCCATCGAAAGAAGAAAACCATTCGTCTTTCGCTTAAGTCAAACCAATTGGCAATTTTATCTGCCGTAGCACGGTCAGCTGATTGTGACCGATATTTCCTACCATTGGCCACTCCACAGGGCCAAGTTAGGGACTTCGTGTCCACTGGCATTGGAAGGGGAAGGAGGGGGGGATGTAACGGCGAAATTGAAGTGGTTATGGGGGTGGGAAGGGGGGGGGGGCGATTTGGGAGAGAGGAAGGGGAAGGGGGAAAATGTAACGAGGGAAATTGAGGTGGTTATGGGAGTGGGTGGCGGAAATTTGGGAGAGAGGAAGGGGGAGGTGGAGAATATAACGGGGAAATTAGGTAGTTAGGAGGGTGGGGCGATTTGGGAGAGAGGTAGGGGGAGGGGGGGGAGAATATAACGGGGGGAATTGGGGTGGTTTGGGGGTGTGTGTCAGATTTGGGAGAGAGGAAAGGGGAGGGGAAGAATGTAACGAGGGAAATTGAGGCGGTTAGGGGGATGGGGGAGGTCGGGGAGAGGGGGAGGGGGGCCCGGGGATGTACCGATTCGAGATCTCTCGTGGTCAGCGTGGAAGTCATGTCACATCTATGCAGGAACGTAACTGGACAGATTACCTAGATTACTTTCCCTGGAGGGAATAGATCGTCGCCACAGGTGCGCGGAGTAGGGTCAATCAAACATTTCTCGGTCTTTCTGGCTGTGGTCTCTCTCGCCCTGTATCTCCATTTCTGTAGCTGTCTCAATCTCTTTCACGGACAGACCGACTGTCTCTCTTTTTGTGGTCTCTCTCCCTATTTCCATTTCTGTATCTGTCTTTTTGTGGTCTCTCTCCCTATTTCCATTTCTGTATCTGTCTTTTTGTGGTCTCTCTCCCTATTTCCATTTCTGTATCTGTCTTTTTGTGGTCTCTCTCCCTATTTCCATTTCTGTATCTGTCTTTTTGTGGTCTCTCTCCCTATTTCCATTTCTGTATCTGTCTTTTTGTGGTCTCTCTCCCTATTTCCATTTCTGTATCTGTCTTTTTGTGGTCTCTCTCCCTATTTCCATTTCTGTATCTGTCTTTTTGTGGTCTCTCTCCCTATTTCCATTTCTGTATCTGTCTTTTTGTGGTCTCTCTCCCTATTTCCATTTCTGTAGCTGTCTTTTTGTGGTCTCTCTCCCTATTTCCATTTCTGTAGCTGTCTTTTTGTGGTCTCTCTCCCTATTTCCATTTCTGTAGCTGTCTTTTTGTGGTCTCTCTCCCTATTTCCATTTCTGTAGCTGTCTTTTTGTGGTCTCTCTCCCTATTTCCATTTCTGTATCTGTCTTTTTGTGGTCTCTCTCCCTATTTCCATTTCTGTATCTGTCTTTTTGTGGTCTCTCTCCCTATTTCCATTTCTGTATCTGTCTTTTTGTGGTCTCTCTCCCTATTTCCATTTCTGTATCTGTCTTTTTGTGGTCTCTCTCCCTATTTCCATTTCTGTAGCTGTCTTTTTGTGGTCTCTCTCCCTATTTCCATTTCTGTATCTGTCTTTTTGTGGTCTCTCTCCCTATTTCCATTTCTGTATCTGTCTTTTTGTGGTCTCTCTCCCTATTTCCATTTCTGTATCTGTCTTTTTGTGGTCTCTCTCCCTATTTCCATTTCTGTAGCTGTCTTTTTGTGGTCTCTCTCCCTATTTCCATTTCTGTATCTGTCTTTTTGTGGTCTCTCTCCCTATCTCCATTTCTGTATCTGTCTTTTTGTGGTCTCTCTCCCTATTTCCATTTCTGTATCTGTCTTTTTGTGGTCTCTCTCCCTATTTCCATTTCTGTAGCTGTCTTTTTGTGGTCTCTCTCCCTATTTCCATTTCTGTAGCTGTCTTTTTGTGGTCTCTCTCCCTATTTCCATTTCTGTAGCTGTCTTTTTGTGGTCTCTCTCCCTATTTCCATTTCTGTAGCTGTCTTTTTTTCACATGGAGACACAAACCTCTCAGCGGTCTCTCGCCCAATATCTTCATGTCTGCATCCGTCTGTTTCTGTCACAGACAGACACAAGTCGTTCTGTCTTCCTGGCTATTGTCTCTCTCGCTATTTCCATTTCTGTATCTGGCTTTTTCACATAGAAACACACATCACCTCTATGTCTTACTAGCTGTGGTCTATCGCCCTATTTATCTTCTTTTCTGTATCTGTACATTGGGGTGTGCACGTTAAAGATCCCACGATTGACAAAAGGGTCTTTCCTGGCAAAATTGTATAGGCATAGATAAAAAATGTCCACCAAATACCCGTGTGACTTGGAATAAAGTGTAAAAAAATTCCATCTCACACGGCATTAAGTCTCAGGGCTTGGAAACATGAATACACGCATGCAGGAAAAAAAATGGGTAGCGCCGTATACTGTATGGCAGCTCGCTTTCCCCAGGGAGAAAGCAGCCCGAATTTCTGTGAGGTTACCCTCATGGGCTATATAAATCTTATCCTTATCCTTATCCTTATCACATAGATACACATATTATCTCTATGTCTTCCTAGCTGTGGTCTCTCTCCCTATTTCCATTTCTGTATCTGTCTTTTTACAAGAGACACAAATTAACTCTATGTATCCCTGGCGGTGGTCTATCTCCCTATATCTCAATTTCTGCAGCCGTATTTCTTGTTTAACACAGACAAAAACAAAACTCGTAGTATTCCTGGCTTTGGCGGTCGCTCTCCCTATTTCCATTTCTGTATCTGGCTATTTTACAAGAGACACAATACACAAAATTAAATTAACTCTATGTACCCCTGGCGGTGGTCCCTCTCCCTATTTCCATTTCTGTATCTGTTTTTTTCACATACGGAGACACAAATTAACTCTATGTCTCCCTAGCTGTGGTCTCTCTCCCTATTTCCATTTCTGTATCTGGTTTTTTTCACAAGAGACACAAATTAACTCTATGTATCCCTATCTCAATTTCTGCAGCCGTATTTCTTGTTTAACACAGACAAAAACAAGACCCGCAGTCTTCCTGGCTTTGGCGGTCCCTCTTCCTATTTCCATTTCTCTATCTGGCTATTTCACAAGAGACACAATAAACAAAATTAAATTAACTCTATATACCCCTGGCGGTGGTCCCTCTCCCTATTTCCATTTCTGTATCTGACTTTTTCACATAGAGACACAAATTACATCTATGTATCCCTAGCTGCGGTCTCTCCCTATTTCCATTTCTGTATCTGTCTTTTTACAAGAGACAAAAATTAACTCTATGTATCCCTGGCGGTGGTCCCTCTCCCTATATCTTAATTTCTGCGGCCGTATCTCTTGTTTACAGACAAACCAAGGACTACTAAAAGTCCTTGAGACAAACACAAACCTCTCTGTCTTCCTGGCTTTGGCGGTCCCTCTCCCTATTTCCATTTCTGTATCTGGCTATTTCACAAGAGACACAAATTAACTCTATGTATCCCTGGCGGTGGTGCCTCTCCCTATATCTCAATTCCTCTACCTGTCTTTTCAGGTCTCTCAATGTCTGTAGCCGTCTCTCTCTTTCACAGACACAGATCTCTCTGTCTTCCTGGCGGTATTCTTTGTCGCTATATCTCTCTTTCTCTTTTTGTGTCTCTCTTTGTGGTCTCTGTCCCTTCTGTGTTTGTCTCTCTCTTTTATTTTTATAGACAGACACAAACCTCTCTGACTTTCTTGCGGTTGTGTCTTGCACTATATCTTCATTTCTGTATCTGTCTTTCTCTTTGACGCAAACAGGCACAAACCTGTCTATTTTTCTGGCTGTGGTGTCTCGCAAAATATCTAAATTTCTTTATTTCACGAATCTCTCTGAATCCCTGGTTGTGGTATCTGTCCCTATCTTTATGTCTGTATCTGTCTCTCTGTTTCATTGGCAGACACAAAACCTCTCTATCTTCATGGGTGTGGTCTCTTGCCCTATCTCCATTTTTACATTTAGTCAAGTTTTGATTGTATTTTTCTCTCTCTTTTTCACAAACAGACACAAACCTATCTGTCTTCAACTCCACGTCTGTATTTGTTGCTCTCTTTTACAAACAGACACACACAGTTTTCCCTAAGAGACCGACTGTATATTGTGTTATTGTATTTGTCAGACTTGATTGTACCAAGTCCCTACACATGTTGTAATGCGCTTAGAGCCAAATATTTTTGTTTTTTGTAAGGGATAGGCGCAATATAAATACACTTTATTATTATTATTATTATACATGTTTTTGAAGAGAAGAGAAGAGAATAATATTGCAGAAAGTGTGTACATTCCCTGCCCAGACTCGCAAAATGAGTTGGATTAATGGAAAAGAAATCATTCATATTCACATCATCATAGTCTCACAGCAACAAGCTTAATAAAACTAAGAGTTTGTGCAAGAGACACCGTTGGCTGCATCCCCTGTGGCCTCAACAAAAGTAACACAGATCACGAGAAAAACGTGTTGCACAAAAAAGGGAAATATGTATACATGCTTGCTTGCAAAGATTTTAACTGTCTGTTTTGTGTGGGTCTGCAGCTAAACAGGGATGAGTCCCTCGTTTTTTCAAGATTATATCTCTGTATTTGGCAAGTTTGTGGGCATGCCCAAGTTTACCCGCTTTGTGTATCTTTGTGTCTGATATTATCAAAATCGAGTGTCACTGAGTGCTGCGTTTGTTTTTTCGGCAGTATACTTAATTTGTTGTTGTTGTGTTTGGTAAGAGAGTATTTGCACTTCCAATCTACTGCAAGAAAGAAAGAAAGAGAGAGAGAGAGAGAGAGAGAGAGAGAGAGAGAGAGAGAGAGAGAGAGAGAGAGAGAGAGAGAGAGAGAGAGAGAGAGAGAGAGAGAGAGAGAGAGAGAGAGAGAGAGAGAGAGAGAGAGAGAGAAAGAAAAAGAGAGAGAGAGAGCCGACAGAAAGACAGAGTCCCCAAATATTTGTTCTTGATTTGTTTAATCACCGATTACTATCCTTTACGCATTCTGCTGGTTAGATGTGTTTGTGTGTTTACTTCTTTTTTTTTCACCTTCTTTTTCGTTTTTATATTTAGTCAAGTTTTGACTAAATATTTTAACATCGAGGGGGAATCGAAACGAGGGTCGTGGTGTATGTGCGTATGTGTGTGTGTGCGTGCGTGTGTGTGTGTGTGTGTGTAGAGCGATTCAGACTAAACTACTGGACCGATCTTTATGAAATTTGACATGAGAGTTTCTGGGTATGAAATCCCGGAACGTTTTTTTCATTTTTTTGATAAATGTCTTTGATGACGTTATATCCGGCTTTTCGTGAAAGTTGAGGCGGCACTGTCACGCCCTCATTTTTCAACCAAATTGGTTGAAATTTTGGTCAAGTACTCTTCGACGAAGCCCGGGGTTCGGTATTGCATTTCAGCAGGGTGGCTTAAAAATTAATTAATGACTTTGGTCATTAAAAATCTGAAAATTGTAAAAAAAAATAAAAATTTATAAAACGATCCAAATTTACGTTTATCTTATTCTCCATCATTTGCTGATTCCAAAAACATATAAATATGTTATATTCGGATTAAAAACAAGCTCTGAAAATTAAATATATAAAAATTATTATCAAATTTTTTTTTCGAAATCAATTTAAAAACACTTTCATCTTATTCCTTGTCGGTTCCTGATTCCAAAAATATATAGATATGATATGTTTGGATTAAAAACACGCTCAGAAAGTTAAAACGAAGAGAGGTACAGAAAAGCGTGCTATGCAGCATAGCGTAACCACTACCCCGCTCTTCTTGTCAATTTCACTGCCTATGCCGTGAGCGGTGGACCACGAGTATACGGTCTTGCTGCGTTGCATTGCGTTCAGTTTCATTCTGTGAGTTCGACAGCTACTTGACTAAATATTGTATTTTCGCCTTACGCGACTTGTTTCTTTTCTCTTCTAAATTTGGATAATATTTTGTCTAAAATGTACGGATTGTTTTTGCTTACTGTGTAAGGGCTTGACTGTCTGCCATGTTCTTCTTGTACATTTGTTTGAAGACACCACCATAAGCCGTAGGCTTGTTGTTGTTTTCGCCTTATGTCGATGTACATTTCCTGAACATGTAAAATATGAATAAACATTGTTTAAACCAAAGACAGAGGGGAGGGGAAGAAAGATAAAGAGACAGAAAGACAGGCATAGACATGGAACGCGTGCCACATCCATCCAAATAACACAGACGGATAAACACATACGGATAAACACAGACAGAAACAAAGACAAGTAATAATGATTTCTGCACTTTAAATTCTGAATGCCTGGGGCAACCTTTCCCTCAGTCATCTCCGCATTTTTTGATTCAGAGTCTGATAATTCGTAATGAATATTTCAGTTGAGGTGATTGCTAGGTGCAGAAAAGCTTCCGCTCGGTATATAATACTAGTTTATAAAAATCAATCAGCATGTCTGCCCGAATGGCCTGGGTCTGGTCTATGTCCTTGCATTTCTCGCATCTATATTATACCCAGTACGTACTTGTAACTGTTCCTATGCACGGTGGCTTCCTGGAAATATCGTGACTGGATGATCAGAAGATGTGATGTAAACGGTATGATTAGGTGGTTTGCTAATGCATGTTTGGTGTTGTTGTTGCTGTATTATCTAATTCTGGTCTTTAAGTGAAAGGAGAGTCGAATTTCTATTTCGTGCGCCGATGTCTGTTTGTCTCCATCTTTCTCATTTTCTCTCTCTTCCTTCTTCTTGTTCTCTCTCTGTCTCTGTCTGTCTGTCTGTCTGTCTGTCTCTTGTCTCTCTTTGTCTCTCTCTCTCTCTCTCTCTCTCTCTCTCTCTCTCTCTTTGTCTCTCCTCTCTTTCTCACACTCTCTATCTCTCTCTCTCTCTCTCTCTCTCTCTATCTCTCTCTATGTCTCTCCTCTCTTTCTCACACACACACTCTCTCTCTCTCTCTCTCTCTCTCTCTCTCTCTCTCTCTCTCTCTCTCTCTCTCTCTCTCTCTCTCTCTCTCTCTATGTCTCTTTCCACAACGCCCTGATATCACCCCCCCCGCCCTCTTTACCTTGTCTGGTGCCAATTTTTTTTCAATTAATAAATTTTAATATCTGTCCAGGTTTCCCAATGTTCACTCTTTCTGCCTCTGTCCACTCCTCATGCCTCTTTTTTTCAGATGAAATATAGTTGAGCGCCTCCCCCCCCCCCCTCGCTCCCCTCGACATTCCCCCCTCCGTTCTCATGCCTTCTGTTTATGAAGCATGCCTGCCTCGGAAAATAATTCTTCAATGTCCATTTCCTGCTGTCTCGATCAAGTTGTTCTTTTTCTCAATCACTGCCACGAGCTGTCTCTATTTTAGTTTTGTTTCTTGTTTGCCTGTTTTATTTCTTGTTTGCTTGTTTGATTTTTTGTTTGCTTCGATTCTCACTCTCTTTCCGCCCCCACCCCCCTCTCCCCTACTCTCCCATTACTCTGCTTTAGTCTATTCACATTTCGTTTGTTCTGTCTTGCACTTTTCCATCCACAATCGCCACACGTCCCCCCCCCTCTCTCTCTCTCTCTCTCTCTCTCTCTCTCTCTCTCTCTCTCTCACTCTCTGTGCACTCAAAATAATGACAAAACTTTCCTGAACCTTTCGCTGTGGCAAAGCCCTTCAAGCCAAAAAACACCCATGGTGACCGGACAGACGGCAAGAGTACACCGGGAAGTCTCGGAACACCACGCGTGCCAGACGCGAGACTTTCCCCCTGTGCTGCTACACACACACGCACACACACCACACGCGTGGTTCTATTTCTCTTCTCTCCCTCTAGATAATTCTACCACGTGTTAGACACCACACGTTTTGTTTCTTTCCCAGAGAAAAAATCTGCTAGTCGGGAAAGATTTGATAAAACGTGGTTTCTTGGGAGAGCTAAGAAAGTTCTTATGTGATTGCGTGTAGCTGGACGTTCCGCGTACGAAACCAGCAGTTCGATCGAGCGTCTGAGGTATTTCAGCGAAAACGTTCCTCGCACACGACCGTTCCCGTAAGGGCAACTTTTTAAACCTGAAGTGCTTGAATTGAACCTTTGTATATTTTTGTTGTTGTTGTTGTTGTTGTTTGTTATCAGTTTTCTTCTTTTTATTGTCATGCTGGAGTGATTTACTCGTTATGTTTTCTTCTCGCCTCTCCTTTTCCTTTGTTTAACTCTCAGCTTATGCGGGATATTTAAGTTGCTCCTTAAAGTGTCACTGAAACCGCCTTGCTTCTGTTTGCAGATCGAATCTACAGTTCACCAGAGACCACGTCATCATCATCATGGCCGAAGCGCTGCAGGAAAGGTCTTCGTCGGCAGTTGCTGAAGCGGGAAGCCGCAGTTCATCGGTGAAAGGAGCCAATAGCACTGTGACGGGGGAGGAAGAGCCAGACGCTTTCGACCAAATTATCGCCAGAATTAAACAGGACATTTCCCTCAGCACCAAAAAGAGAGATCTGTTGCGGCAAGGACACCGATTTTTTTCGGGACACAGGAGACGGGGAGCTATAATGTCTGCGAAGGAGAAAGATACCGAGTCGCAATCGGACACAGACAGGCCTGGATCTAAACCATCTTCAAAGGATCAGATTTTTTACCTCACGGGAACGAGGAAAGCTCAGTGCTCTCCTGATATTTGTGAATCGAGAGAAGACGCCGCGTCCGCATCCGCATCCGCTGACGGGAAACGCATCGGCATACGCACCAGATCTAAATCTACGACGCTCAGTTCCGCTGTCAGGAGTACCCTCAAGTGGAGTACATTGCCTTCACGTGACCGCACTTTCTGGGAGTGCAAGACTCCCTTTGTGTTCACTCAAGCAAAAAAGGAGGACAGGGGAAGGCGCATTGACGAGGAGAGTGAAGCTGACGTCACAGAGGGGACTGACGTCATCAGAGGTGAGTCGGACGATTACGTCAATATTTTGTCATGTGTGGGTTTCGTTTCGCGTTAATTTTGTTTCAACCCTCTCAGGAAGAAGGACGTAAAAACACTTTGTACTTAAAACTTTTGTTCATTGTCTCTTAATGTGAGTGTCTGTCATTTCTTTTCTTGTCGCTAACCAACCAACCAACCAACGCTCTTTTCTTCTCGCAGTCTTCTCTGAACTGTATGTCTATCTGTCTGTCTGTCTGTCTGTCTGTCTGTCTGTCTGTCTGTCAGTGTACATGTCTCTCTCTCTCTGTCTCTTTCTCTCTCTCTCTCTCTCTCTCTCTCTCTCTCTCTCTCTCTCTCTCTCTCTCTCCCTCTCTCCCTCTCTCTCTCTCTGGAATACAAGTCGGATGCCTCCGAACGATGCATTGTGTTTGTAACGGACCAATGTGAACACTGATGGTCGCTGATCGTTCGATTTCCCAAACCCCACGTACCCTTTCGCAATGGACCCTGTGTTTACGCGAATAAACATTCTGACTTCTGACTTCTGACTTCTCTCTCTTTCTTTCCAACTAAACACAGACTTGCATGACTATGTGCCTGCACTACGAAAATTCCTCGAGTCTGGAGAAAGACTGTGAATGTCTCTGCCTGGGTGTCGTTATCCGGCAACGCGATCTAGCCCCTTGACATTGGTCTCAGACTAAAGACACTGTCCACTGGGATGTGACCAAGTGGATAATAATTGCGGGTTCGGTTTTCCACCCACTTTGTGTACCGTTCCCTCGTTGCGCGTGATATATGTAATATCCCCATTACAGGGGGCCAATGGCTTATAGCAATTAAACTTTCGTATATATATTCTCTCTCTCTGTCTTTTTCTGTCTCTTTCTGTATCTCTCTCTCTCTCCTCTCTCTCTCTTTCTCTCTCTCTTTCTCTCTCCTCTCTCTCCCTCTCTCTTTCTCTCTCTCTCTTTCTCTCTCCCCTCTCTCTCTCTCTCCCTCTCTCTCTCGCTCTCTCTCTTTCTCTCTCTCACTCTCTCTCTCACTCTCCCTCTTTCTCCCTCTCTCTCTCTCGCTCTCTCTCTCCCTCTCTCTCTCTCTCTCTCTCTCTCTCTCTCTCTCTCTCTCTCTCTCTCTCTCTCTTTCATTGTCTCTGTCTGTCGGCCCTTCTTTCTCTCTGACTGTCTCCTGTAATATTTTCGTCTGAATCTGAATCGAAAAAGAAAATTGGTTACGCGAAGGCCATTGGCATGAATGATACGTAAAACACTAATGTACCTTGACAGACTTTTAAGGTTGTTGTGTCTGTAGGTATTGCTGCGTGTGAGAAAGTCAAGTTTTGACTAAGTGTTTGCAGGAACACTGGGAATCGAGACGAGGGTAGTGGTGTACGTGTGTGTGTGTGTGTGTGTATGTGTGTGTGTGTGTGTTTGTGTGTGTGTGTGTGTGTGTGTGTAGACTGAATGTTTTGATATCGCTTGACGCGACTTGCTTTTTTTTTTTTTTTTAATTTGCAATGAGCGTTGTGAAAAGAGAGTCTGCGATGTTTTATGAGGAAAGTCGTTGTTTTGGTATTGTGGTTTTGCGGCCTGCCCTGAGTCATAAAGGCAAGCGTTTCTCACGTTCTAAAACCTAAGGGGGTTGTAACTAAAGAATGCACGTTTAGTTTATTGTTTAGTACATGCTGAACAAACTGAAATGATAAAACGGAAGGTTGTGGATGAATATTGATTAGAGACAGAGCCGAATCTATTTTATACAATAAACTTATAACGTTTTTGCCGAGGTACTCATTCATCGCAATTTACTCATCTTTTAATGCTACTGAATACTGAATAGTGAATAGTATAGTGGAAAGAACAACTTCCAAGTAGTGTAAGGGGGGGGGGGGCGGGGGGGGGGGGAGAGGGGGGGGGGGAGGGGAAGGGGAGGAAGGGGGGGGGGGGCAGGAGGTGTGGGGGGGGGGGGGTGGGGGGGGGGGGGTGGGGGGGTGGGGAGAACAAAAGTGTTGGGCCTTTTTGCGAAAGGTTACATTGACACGACATTCA
>NC_090248.1:40205564-40225564 GCF_037325665.1 Littorina saxatilis
AAGATTCCGCTTGGTTTATACCAGTCCACTTTTAATAAACGTGTATATTTAACGTTTGTGTTGGTTACTCCTTTTGACACGACAGAATAGGACTTGCAGATTTCTCTTAGCAGACGAGGTAATTCACTTGTATAACAGTATTTTCCTCTCAGAATCGATTCAAGACCGTCAGAGCACGATGATTTCGGAGACGAATAAGTCTTGTAATATCTATTAGAGATCGGATGCTATATAACAATGCCTGTAACTATGGAAACGGCTCTTATCCGATATGGCGCCATGGCGTATTACCTTCTTATTCGTCTAGTTATTCCCAATGTGTAATTACTACTTACAGAAAACGGAGTTGCTCCCTTCGACACGTCATCAATGCACGTTAGATCAGTGAAGGTTCTTTTCAACACACATTTCACACATACAAACAAACAAAGGGTGCCCACATCAAAGTGAACAGGGTGACGTGAAAGCATTTCATGTATAATCTCATTCTGACCAAGTATACATGGGGATCAGCAAATGGGGAGATTTGCAGAGAAAGTACTAGTGTTTTTTTTATTGTCCTAAACATTATTTCCCATATGAGCATTAATTTTGTCCTTTGTTATCGAAATAAAAAAGCTCATGAATAGTGGCTTGGAATGCTTTGCATATTTACATAATGTCGTTCTTTAAAAAAAAAAACGGACAAGAAGTAAGCATAAATACACTTCGTCACAGACCTAATTGTTAAATGGAATGTCTATGCCAAGAAAATAGCTTCAACCGCTTCTGGTGTATTATGGCTTTTGGGTTCAGATAGTGGTACGGCAGAACAGAATAAACAACATTTTTAGAATTTAAACTTTTCACACAAATGTCGAATCGAGACTGTATGTAGACACTAGAGAGTTATATCCATTTCGCGTCAATGAATATAGCAAAACATGCCAATATTAGCACTTGTAACCCCAGTCACCCAATTATAAATGATTTTTTTTTAAAGTGACGTTTCGGTTTTCACACAGGCGCAATGGCCTAGGGGATAAGACACCAGCCTCCCAAGCGGAAGGTCGTAGGTTCGAATCCCGGCATCGCCTGGTGGGTTAAGGGTGGAGACTTTTCCGATCTCCCTGTGTCAACTGATGTGCAGACCTGCTAGTGCCTTATCCCCCTTCGGGTGTACACGCAAGCACAAAACCAAGTGCGCACGGAAAATCCATGTCAGAGTTCGGTGGGTAAAAGAAACACGAAAATACCAAGCATGCATCCCCCGAAAGAGGCGTATGGCTACCTTAATGGCGGGGTCCAAACGGTCATACCCGTAACATCACACTCGTGCAAAACATAAAACAAGTCGCGTAAGGCGAAATTACTACATTTAGTCAAGCTGTGGAACTCACAGAATGAAACTGAACGTAGTCCGCCGCTGGTGCAAAAGGCAGTGAAAGTGACGAGCCTGTTTGGTGCAGTAGCGGTTGCGCTGTGCTTCATAGGCATAGCACGCTTTACTGTACCTCTCTTCGTTTTAACTTTCTGAGCGTGTTTTTAATCCAAACATATCATATCTATATGTTTTTGGAATCAGGAACCGACAAGGAATAAGATGAAATAGTTTTTAAAACGATTTCGGAAATTTAATTTTAATCATAATTTTTATATTTTTAATTTTCAGAGCTTGCTTTTAATCCGAATATAACATATTTATATGTTTTTGGAATCAGAACATGATGAAGAATAAAATAAAAGTAATTTTGGATCGTTTTATAAAAAATAATTTTGATTACAATTTTCAGATTTTTAATGACCAAAGTCATTAATTAGTTTGTAAGCCTCCATGCTGAAATGCAATACCGAAGTCCGGCCTTCGTCGAAGATTGCTTGGCCAAAATTTCAATCAATTTGATTGAAAATTGAGGGTGTGACAGTGCCACCGCAACTTTTACAAAAAGCCGGATATGACGTCATCAAAGATATTTATCAACAAAATGAAAAAACGTCTGGGGATTTCATACTCAGAAACTCTCATGTAAAATTTCATAAAGATCGGTCCAGTAGTTTGGTCTGAATCGCTCTACACACACACACACGCACAGACAGACAGACAGACACACACACACACATACACACACACACACACACACACACACACACACACACACACACACACACACACACACACACATACACCACGACCCTCGTCTCGATTCTCCCTCTATGTTAAAACATTTAGTCAAAACTTGACTAAATGTAAAAATACGAGTGTGCGTGGGAGCTTCAGCCCATGACCGCAGAAGAAGGATACTTACATGGTAAGTCAGGAGTGGATATATACTTACATGGTAATACAGGAGTGGATATATACTTACATGGTAATACAGGAGTGGATATATACTTACATGGTAATACAGGAGTGGATATATACTTGCATGATAAGTCAGGAGTGGATACATACTTACATGGTAATACAGGAGTGGATACTTACTTACATGGTAATACAGGAGTGGATATATACATACATGGTAATACAGGAGTGGATATATACTTACATGGTAATACAGGAGTGGATATATACTTACATGGTAATACAGGAGTGGATATATACTTGCATGGTAATACAGGAGTGGATATATTCAGGGCCGGACCCAGGGGGGGGGGGGGGGGGGGGGGGTTCCAGGGGTTCCGGAACCCCACCCCTGGAAAAAGCATGTACCTTGCTTTGAGTGGGGTTTTTTTGTTTTTGTTTTTTAAAATAAATTTTGTGTCTCTAACAAATTTTATTCAATGTGAAATCCGATGAGAAAAAGGTACCCCCCCCCCCCCCCCCCCCACCAAAACAATGCTGCTCTTAACCCTCAAAACAAGGCCGAGAATGCACCAGATTGCACAGATTTTAACCGTTTTTCAAAAATTTTCCGGGGGAGCATGCCCCCGGACCCCCCTAGTTCGCGCGCCTGCAAAGCAGGCGCGCGCTTGTGGCTTCGCCACTTCGCTGATTTGCCCCCCCCAAAAAAGGAGGAACTCCCCCCTTACAACTCATTTGGTCGGGCCCTGTTCTATACTTGCATGGTAATACAGGAGTGGATATATACTTACATGGTAATACAGGAGTGGATATATACTTGCATGGTAAGTCAGGAGTGGATACATACTTACATGGTAATACAGGAGTGGATATATACTTACATGGTAATACAGGAGTGGATATATACTTACATGGTAATACAGGAGTGGATATATACTTACATGGTAATACAGGAGTGGATACATACTTACATGGTAATACAGGAGTGGATACATACTTACATGGTAACACAGGAGTGGATATATACATACATGGTAAGTCAGGAGAAAATGCTGTTATACTACGATAGTGCAAGCGAAAATGTCAATACGCACCGTTGACCCAGGTATACAGAGACTGTGTCCCCAAAACATCGATCGATCTTCGCCTGACAGACGCAGCTTAGTAGGGCAAAGTAGAGATCAATGGTAATAAGGGCAAACAGAAGTGATACAAAACACAGGGGCTTGTATCTAAGTACCTGGTCAGGACCAAAAGAAGTGATACAAGCCACAGGATCTTGTATATCTATGATAATACCGGCAAAAAGAAGTGATACAAACCACAAGAGCTTGAATATCAAAGGTAATACCAGCAAAAAGAAGTGATACAAAGCACATGAGCTTGTATATCTATGATAATACCGGCAAAAAGAAGTGATGCATAACACAGGAGCTTGTACCGAAATACCTGTTCAGGACCAAAAAAAGTAATACAAAGCACATATGGGATTGCATCTCTAAGTACCTGATAAAAGCTCCTATGTTTTTGAAGGCTGCATCGGAGTCATGGAGTTAGAGCCTGACTAAAGACCAAAACTGATTGACGACTCACAGAAATACTAACAGAGTATATAATTATGAAGTAACAGAAAGCGTGTATAAACGCCTTTCTCCATTCTGATTAGCCTCGCCAGTCTAGAATCAAACAGGAGTGATGGCAGAGTACTAACAAGAAAAATGTTCATTCAAAATGAACAGCGTCGATGCAATGTCCACCAAAGATTTATTTTGGGAAGTGTTAAAAGGTTAGGGTCAAAAGTCAATGAATTGCATGTTGTGCTGGATATATAAATTGTTTATTTCAGTCAATGCTTGCTATGAATTGATCAAACAGCCACAAGAAAAAACAAGTCGCGTAAGGCGAAATTACTACATTTAGTCAAGCTGTGGAACTCACAGAATGAAACTGAACGTAGTCCGCCGCTAGTGCAAAAGGCAGTGAAAGTGACGAGCCTGTTTGGCGCGGTAACGGTTGCGCTGTGCTTCATAACACGCTTTACTGTACCTCTCTTCGTTTTAACTTTCTGAGCGTGTTTTTAATCCAAACATATCATATCTATATGTTTTTGGAATCAGGAACCGACAAGGAATAAGATGAAATAGTTTTTAAAACGATTTCGGAAATTTAATTTTGATCATAATTTTTATATTTTTAATTTTCAGAGCTTGTTTTTAATCCAAAATATAACATATTTATATGTTTTTGGAATCAGAAAAGGATGAAGAATAAGATGAACGTAAATTTGGATCGTTTTATAATTTATTTATTTTTTTACAATTTTCAGATTTTTAATGACCAAAGTCATTAATTAATTTTTAAGCCACCAAACTGAAATGCAATACGGAAGTCCGGCCTTCGTCGAAGATTGTTTGGCCAAAATTTCAATCAATTTGATTGAAAAATGAGGGTGTGACAGTGCAGCCTCAACTTGTACAAAAAAGCCGGATATGACGTCATAAAAGACGTTTATAAAAATAAAAATAAAAAGTCCTGGAATATCATTCCCAGGAAGTCTCATGTCAAATTTCATAAAGATCGGTCCAGTAGTTTAGTCTGAATCGTTCTACACACACACACACAGACAGACACAGACAGACACACACACACACACACACACACACACACACACACACACACACACACACACACATACGCACATACACCAAGACCCTCGTCTCGATTCCCCCCTCTATGTTAAGACATTTAGTAAAAACTTTTTAATTAAAAAATAGAGCTTGTTTGAAACAGGTAGAAAGGAAGAGTTGATATTGCAATATCTGTACGTGGGAATGTGGTGAAAAAGAGTGCTAAAAGTAGTAAGTCGGCCTCAGATCCATTTCAAATATTTATTGCAGAAAAACAAAATACAAATTAAAAACAAAACCACAGAACCATTACCAGGTGTCATAGGAGTGTTTGAAAACAATAGTTTTAATTTTACACTGTAAATACAGGAATCAGAATTAAACACCTCAAATTGGCCCATGCATAATGAATCACCTGGAATTGCAACAGGGAGATACTGAAGTAATTGGAAACAAACACTTGAAATTGACAGAGAAACAATTGAAAATATATTACTGACATGAGCGTACAATATTTTAATGGAAGTGCATTTTTAGCACGAAGCATCCGCAGGAGGATGCACTAACAATTACATAGTGCCACAAAATGTGTACGGACATTTCACAACCGTGCATTATTAGCACAGAACACATACATGGGGGCGCACAAAACATTATTGTACCATGATGATGATCGGGATTGTTGAAGATCTTTTCTTGTGCAAGGCGCCCCTGTATGACCGCAACTGATCCAACCGGTCGCATCTGAACAAACGACGTCGAAACGGCGCGAAACACGTCCTCTCGGTTGGTCTCGGATTGACTCGGCTCCTCTCGGTCTTTTTTTGTGTGTGTCTTTTTTTCTTTTCCTTATGGTCGGAGTGGTATATTTATGTACATCTTAGATTAAAAGAAACACTCGAAAGCTGTGTTTAATCGTTTCGCGTAAATTGTACATTTTTTTTCAGCTTTGAAATTGTTTTGGCTTGGAGAGTCAGCGCGCTTTGGCTTGGAGACTAATTCTCCACAGGCACGTTCTTCCCAACCACAGATACCAGCGTCGTCCGCGACGCTGGAATGATCACTCAGCATCACAAGGAGCGTTGGCGGTTCACACGCACACACACACACACACACACACACACACACACACACACACACATGCGCGCACACGCGAGCGCGCGCGCACGCACTCACACGCACACCCACACACACACGCACACACACGCACACACACGCACACACACACACACACACACACGCACACACACGCACACACGCACACACACGCACGCACACACACACACACACACACACACACACACACACACACACACACACACACCTCCAAGACAAAAGCATAAAGGAGTATGCATGTGTTCAGAATCTAGAGGGTGTGGTCACACTCAGCTGAAATTGATGCGTGTCAGGTATTAGCAATCACTTAGATAGAAACAAATAAGAAAAATCAACTTTATCGACGTCACGAGACTTTGGCGGGTCGTAACTGGGTGGTATGAAAGGCTGTTAGGGCGACTTACAGTGCAGTCAAGTGCCGCTAATAAGGTGTCCACTCCTGGCTACTTCATGACTGAGTCAGTTTTGCAGAAGTTCGGTGGGTTATAGAAACACGAAAATACCCAGCATGCTTCCTCCGAAAGCGGCGTATGGCTGCCTAAATGGCGGGGTAAAAACGGTCATACACGTAAAAATCCACTCGTGCAAAAACACGAGTGTACGTGGGAGTTTCAGCCCACGAACGCAGAAGAAGAAGAAAGAAGAAATGCAACCTGCTGTATCGCACTTTTCCAGTCGCTATCTAATGAAGAAACATTGGAAAAATGTGGAATCGTTTTCTTTGCTGTTTCCTTTCGCCCGAGAGACATCTTGGTAAATATCATTCCCTCCGTCCGTCCCTCTGTCCGTCCGACTTCTCATCCGCGGGTCCTTTCCATCTGTTAATCTGCGCGAATATATCTCTCTTTATTTTTCAGTTTTACTGCCTGTCCGTCTCCCCCCCCCCCCCCCCCCCCCCCCCGCTCCCCAGCGGGCATTTTTTTTTTACATCATCAGAATTCTCATCTCTATAAATATCATTCGATCAGACGACCCCCAAACATGTATGTACAAGCTATCGATCACGCTTGATCACAGATTTTGGAATTGCATCCTCATGGCTAGACAGCTGTCTTGCGACTTCCCAAAATCAAATAAACTTCTTCTTCTTCTTCTTCTGCGTTCCGAGCCATGCTAAATTGTCAATCCAGTCTGCAGGACGAAGTCCGCGGTCCACCGCAGCGACGTTGCCGATCTCCACAGCTTCTCGTGGGCCTCCACTGAAAAAAATAAACAAAATGTAGACATCTTAATTTTACCCGTTTTTTTTCCACCCGGAAACATCTTGGTAAATTCATTCTATCTGTCCGCCCGTGTGATGATGAATTTTGTTTTACGCCCTCACGGTAAAACCAGTAGGTGCATGTCCCCGGGTGTTAAAACCAACTTTAGATGAGAAATAAAGTGTCTGTCCTTTGTCTTTAATATTGACTCCTATCTAGTCGTCACTCCGATGGTCTGCCCGTCTGCAAATTTGCACTCCTATCGGTCTTTAGGTTAGTCTGTTATTCTATCCAACTGTCTCTCTACCCCTCCCCCCTCCCCCTCCCCCTCACCCCTCACCCCTCCCCACCACCGTCTTTCCCGTTATGTCATCGTCAGAATTCCCATCTTCAAATAGCATTACAGCGGTCCACGTCAACACAGCAAACGGACATTTACAAGCTATCGATTTCGTCCGATCACATCTTTTGAAATGTGCAGGCTGTCAGGCTTACAGCTTGGCTGCTGTCGCATGGAAGAATTCACATTGCTAAATAATACCTTTACTGTACATCGGTCGAGGTAAACCCAGGTAACGGACTTCATAAAATGAGCTATCGATCGAGATCGATCACAGATTGTTAAATTGTTGTTACTTCATGTCTCCCTACTATCAAATAAACAGACCTTGGACATTCTGTTTGTGGCCGCTTTCCCCCTCTAGCCGCGAGACATCTTGGTTTAAATCAGTCCTTACGTTTCAGTCTGTTTTGAGTGCGTGTGTGCGCTGTCTAGACCTCTACACTATGTCAGACTTATTTGAGGACTGGTAAAACGAAGCGATTGCTTTTGTCGATCTTCAATTTTGTGGATCTCCAGGGTGACATTTTGAGCTAGTAGGGTTTCTCTGTTCAAAGTCGTGTTGTTTGTTAAGGCGTGTGTGTGTGTATGTGTGTGTGTGTGTGTGAGTGTGTGTGTGTGTGTGTGTGTGTGTGTGTGAGTGTGAGTGTGTGTGTGTGTGTGTGTGTGGGGGGGGGTTGAGGGATGTGTGGTGGTGTTGCGTATATGGTTGGAGGTGGGGGGGGGGGGGATGCATGGAATAGGCGAATTGGTTTCGTTTGTGTCTGTGTTTGTTTATCGGGAAGAGGTGGCGGTGATGATGATGGTGATGATGATGATGATGATGATGACGACGACTACGAAGATGATGATGATGATGATGATGATGATGATGATTGTGTGTGTGTGTGTGTGTGTGTGTGTGTGTGTGTGTGTGTGTGTGTGTGTGTGTGTGTGTGTATGAATATGTGCCGCGTGTGTGCCGGCGTGCGTGCGTGCCTGCCTTTCCGTCAGAATGTGTACGTGTGTATGTCCGAATGAAAGGTGTTGCACTGCCACCTGCAGCGTCCTGTTCCTACAATGTCCAGCATCACCTTCACCGCGCTCCCCACGACCACTGCATAGCCCACAAGAGGTAGGAGCAAATCCCGGACATCGTGTCGCGTCAAACAATGGGCTGAAAAATGACAGCCGTTTCAGCCGCTGGCCCGCTTGACCTCGGCACTTTAGCCGCTGGACTACACTACGTTCGATTTCTCCGACACCTTGCTAGATCCCATCCGGGGGGGGGGGGGGGGGGGGGGGGGGGAGGCGGCGGCCTTAAACAGTGCGGGATGGGATGGGTGCATGTGTGTGTGTGTGTGTGTGTGTGTGTATGTGTGTGTGTGTGTGTGTGTGTAGGAAAGGCTACTATAGCTTAAATTGAGTATGACAGTAGCATTAAGACAACACTAAGTTCGATTTCTCTGACACCTTGCTAAATCCCATCGGGGGGGGGGGGGGGGGCGTTAAACAGTGCGGGATGGGAGGGGGGGGGGGTAGGAAAGGCTACTATAGCTTAAATTGAGTAGGACAGTAGCAGTGAGTCAACACTGAGTTCGATTTCCCTGAAACTTTGTTCAATTCCATCCGGGGGGAGTGGGGGGGGGGGGGGTCTTTAAACAGCGTGGGATGAGGGGTAGGGAAATCCCACTAGCTTTCATCGAGTAGGACAATAGCAGTAAGACAACACTGAGTTCGAATTCTCTGACACCTTGGGGGGAGGGGGAGGGGGGGGGGAGGCGAGAGGGGTAAGAGGGGGGGGGGGGGGGAGGCGGGTCTTTAAAGAACGCGGGATGGGGGGAGAGGAAGCCTAGCTACTTGCTTCAACTCCTTCTTATATAGGCTTAAGGTATAATGCCAGCTACACATTTGTTCAATCTTTTTACATTTAGTCAAGTTTTGACAAAATGTTTTAACACAGACGGGGGAATCGAGACGAGGGTCGTGGTGTATGTGTGTGTGTGTGTGTGTGTAGAGCGATTCAGAGTAAACTACTGGACCGATCTTTATGAAATTTTTCATGAGAATTCCTGAGTATGATATCCCCGGACGTGTTTTTCATTTTTTCGATAAATGTCTTTGATGACGACATATCCGGCATTTTGTAAAAGTTGAGGCGGCACTGTCACACCCTCATT
The DNA here is from genome assembly GCF_037325665.1 of Littorina saxatilis. Lineage (NCBI taxonomy): Eukaryota > Metazoa > Mollusca > Gastropoda > Littorinimorpha > Littorinidae > Littorina > Littorina saxatilis. The sequence goes on from NC_090248.1 coordinate 40,215,290, forward strand.
TTTTAATGAAATTGATTGAAATTTTGGCCAAGCAATCTTCGACGAAGGCCGGACTTTGGTTTCGACTGAGCTTGACTAAATGTTGTATTTTCGCCTTACGCGACTTGCTATTTATTTACCGGTATATGGGAGATTTCTATAGCGCTTGATTGCATTTGAGCTTGGAGGCTTAACAATTATTAAATAATGACTTTGGTCATTAAAAATCTGAAAATTGTAATTAAATTTTTTTTTAATAAAACGATCAAAAATTACGTTTATCGTATTCTTCATTGTTTATTTCACTGCCTTTGCCACGAGCGGTGGACAGACGATGCTACGAGTGTACGGTCTTGCGGAAAAAATGCTAATTTATGCTGTGTGAGATGGAATTTTCTACACAATATATCACGCATTCACATCGGCCAGTAAATCTCAAGCCATTACGGCGAATATTTACTTTTCACGGCCTATTATTCCAAGTCACACGGGTATTTGGTGGACATTTTTTTTTATCTATGCCTAGACATTTTTTGCCAGGAAAGACCCTTTTGTCAATCGTGGGATCTTTAACGTGCACACCCCAATGTAGTGTACACGAAGAGACCTCGGTTTATTGTCTCATCCGAAAGACTAGCACTTGAACCCACCACCTGGGCTAGGAAAGGGGGAAGAAAATTGCTTACGCCCCGACCCAGGGTCGAACTCGCAACCTCTCGCTTCCGAGGCAAGTGCACTTTACCACTCGGCCACCCTTTCCTTTTTACAAGGGTTAAGAGCACCCGAAAATTGTGCGCAAAGTGAGGATTTGTGTGTGTGCTTAATTTACTCTGCACTGAGATTGACATATTGGTCACTTACAACACTGCACACACACACGAACTGGCTTCTCATTTCCCCAACCCCCAACCAAGCACACACCACCACCACCACACACAACCTCCCCCCTCCCCCAACAAACTCACACAAACTGTTGACAAAGACACGCTACTTTTGGACATTGAAGTAACAGCTCATTCACACCATGTGGGTGTCATGCGTACGCGAAACAATTGTAGTGTTACATGTTGCCTTATATTGTTATGTTGCTCTTGGTTTTATTTGTGACCCTCCACCACGAAATGGGTCGCATGTCACCTCGCGCGGTTCTGCGCAAGGCTTCATATAAGTCCGGGGAGTGTCTGGTAACAGTGTGAGGGTCACCTTAGTCACAGGCTTATAACTCAAACGGTGTTTGCTCTTTTCCAAAACGGGTTTCACCACTGGATAGAGCATAAAAAAACCTTTAGGAAAAAGGAAAACTATGAAAATCATGCAAAGGTGACATGCGACTCATTCCGTGGTGGAGGGTCACATTCGGTGTCGGTTTTTGCTTTGTTGTTGTTGTTTGTTTGTGTGCCTTATATACATGCAAAGTTAGAGACCGTAGTTCAGATTCTGGCCAAACAATGTATTGTAGTCCTTCGAAGAATGGAAGAACAAAACAGTCGCGGAAAACGAACAAGGGGAAAAGCACACATTTCTATCTGAAAATTAAGAATTACGTGTTATTTACCCTCTTTCTCGTGTACATAACCATGCAAACCGTCAATCAATAAATGGTGCTTCATGTCCCACAGGTACTTTGCCTACTAGGGACTGGAGAATATTATACGATACCTTGCGGGGGAGGAAAGGTACCAGGCCAAGAAGGTGAAGTGAAAGGTCTAGCTGCAAATAATTAATACGGAAACCGTCGCACATCTATCTAGGCTTTTACCCGCACATGTGTTACGTGCACCTACCCCCTTGAAGATAAACTATACATCATACGTGCATTAAAGGATAACTTTGCTGACCACGCAGACAATTACTCTTTATTGCCTCCATTTTAATCATATTTACAGATGAAAACCATCTATTTCTTTCGTTTAAGGTAATTTGTACGGACTTTCCCCCTAAGTAGCTCAAGTCAGCTTGTTAAAAAAAAATGCAAAGCTCGCGCTGTATTTTCCCTTCTCGTGTAGTTTTTATTTTACGTTGTGACCAAAAGCTTGAACCTTTGAGTTAACATATTTCATTTTCTAATTTTTTTTCTCATCTTCTCATGTTCATTACTTTATTGTCCCATTGCTGGGAAATTCGGATGCTTCTGTCCAGTAGACTGCTAGCAGCAACACAGTCGCGCCACCCAGATCTATTTTACGTGCCCAGGCATGGCCAAATGTCAAAAATTTAACTCGCCAGCCGGGCGAGTAGCTTAAGGAAAATCACAAGCCGGTCAGAAATATCACAAGCCCGGTGCGTTCCACAAACACAAAATATGAAACAGTATTAGTATGAATAACTGTAAGAATTGCATTTTTCACACAAAACAGCGGTGGTCTGTACGATCGACAACTGGACAGCTTGCGTCTTGTCTGGATTTATTTGCTCCGTTCTTCACTAACGCAAACACTACATTGGGTGTGCTCGTTAAAGATCCCACGATTGACAAAAGGGTCTTTCCTGGCAAAATTGCTTAGGCACAGTTAATAATTGTCTACCTATACCCGTGTGACTTGGAATAATAGGCCGTGAAAGGTAAATATGCGCCGAAATGGCTGCAATCTACTGGCCGTATAAAATTTCATCTCACACGGCATCACTGCAGAGCGCCTAAAACTGTACCCACGGAATATGCGAGATATAAGACTCATTGATTGATTGATTGATTGAAACCTCAAAGAAGACTTAGTGTCTGCACGTGCAGTTTTTTCGCTTTAAAAAGGAAACTCAATAGTACAACCGAAAGTTGTTTTGCATATGACCAGATTTGGCCATCCCTGCGTGCCACAGTGGTGACACGGTGATGAGACACTCATGGATACCGTCTGAGTCGACACATAAAATTAACCCGTACGTGTTTGTCCCGGTCGGCGCTCGAACCCGTGACGCGTGGATTGTAAGTCGATATATAAATACAGGTTGGATTTCTCTTAATCACCGAATGCCTGAATCATCCGTCGTGTTTTGAGGCAGAATCATGTGCCTTGCAATAAAAACTGACACGTCGTTTTTTGCGCACACGACTGGAAAATTCGTATGTCGTAACAAGAAAATTAGCGGATATTAACTCTGAATTCCCACAGGCACAGATTAGCAACACAGGAACAACTCGTCTGTACTTTTAATGTTTACAGCGTGAGAAGTTGATGTACCGCTTGAGGGCAAATATTTTTCTCGGCTTACAACACGGGCGGTTTGAATACTTGCAGCTATAGGGAGGACGTCAGCCGGCTTTGTTTATATCGCACAAACTTAATACTGACTATTCCCCTCCCATCCAAAGTGCTGCTGATCGAACTTTGGAACATGTATCCCCCCCCCCTGGATTTTAATTTGTGATCAGAAATGGTATTTTGACTTTGAAATTAGCTTCAACGCAAAATATTTATTTTCTTATTCAAGGGACATAACCGCTCGGTGCGTTTTCAAATAAATCGAATTTGGGGTAAAATTGATCGAATTGTATCACTGATCTGCTTCAGTTCCAAGATCTTGACATGCATTTCTCCTTCAAGATAATTGTACCGCTTGAAATTGGCGGAGAAACATTCAGTCTGAAGTTAATTTTGGCTGACGCCTGGCTGACGTCCTCCAGATAGCTGCATGTGGTTTGAATATTGAGCTAAAACTGTCGCTGTATTGCCTATGTTTTTGTTGCTGTCACTAAAATGTGTGTGCGATGAATCACGGAATATTCCACCATGAGATTGCATCTGCACTTTGTTCAAGGGTGTGTTACAGGAAAAGAGAAGATGAAGCCATGAGGATGGTGTGTATTAGCTGTGTTCACGCATCCGTGGTAGATTGAGGATAATTTTCATCTGTTCTGCTTTTGCTTCGTTTTCCCCCCGTACGCTGAATTTCGGTTGTGTAGAGGGCGGAAAAAAAACCCTGCGTGATAAATTGTGAAATGAAGTGTAATGAACTGGTTTGCTTGATTTTAATTCTTTGTGATGACCAATGGGAAGAAGATGAACCAAGAATAAAAAATAGAAACAAAAAAGATAATTTTTTGTCGCCGAATAAAAGTAACAGACGCCCTATTGTTCACGAGTGTATACAGACAGGAAACGTGTTTTTTTCTCATCGATATTGTAAAACTATGATCGTTTGCCCCCCAAAACTGGATCACAACGATGTCGTTGTCTTTTATCATTTTTACTTTAGGAAGAGTGTAACTACTTAGTAACGACAATTTACAGGTTATTTGATATCTAATCGTCTGTTTTGTCAATTCGGAATATTTGCGCTTCAACAGTTTTAAGAAACCTTTTTCGAACCAGCTTTACTGTGATTACGTATATTTTGCTAGGATTTAACGCACCGTTCTTGGAGTATGGTTGGCAATCACATTTTACCAAATGTACTCTTAAAATAATTGACAGGCAGGTTAAATTAAGATGTGTCAAAAATAAATTTTCGTTTTGAGATATCACTTTTCAATGGACAATGAAGTATGCAGAACAGTGGTGACTGCGCATGAGAGAGAGAAATAAAAAGGCCCACACAAAAAAATATAATACTGTACTCACGTGTTCAACGAAGACGATACAATCACAATGTTCGAGGTTTCGACACTATAGGGTCTTCCTCAGGAACACAAAACACAAAACATAGCGAATAAGAAAAAGAGGACAGACGATAAAACAGAACCTGAGAAGAACAACAGATCTCACGATTCACGAACCAAACCAAACGGACAGAGGAGTAAGGGACAATGAAGTGATTGTTATTGTTTTTGTCAAATGCTGTGTATTCTGCGACCCGTTACCTTCCTAGCACTGCAACAGGGACACAGCCGAGCTTATTTACGATCTGTAAAAGTATGTTATACTCCTTCTCAACAAATACTGCGAGGGAAAGGGTAAAGCTCTGTAATTCCTGCTTGATCATCGGAGGCCCGAAGCAACACTGCGCTGCCCAGAATAGCAAGACGCTATGTGGTCAGGTGGGGACAGTGAGTGATTCCTGATCGCTTGCCCGAAGCTGCCGCCTTCATCTTAAAATCAGTGTTTTGGGGGATGCTTTGTGCCCCCCCCCCCCCCTCTCAACCCCTTTTTTTCACACGTCAGTTACGGGCTTTCAATCCCGAAGGCTATTTCCGAGTAGCTACGAACGTAAACGGAAGTTCCGATGTGTTCGGATGCTTATCGATTTGAGTTGTCGTTCGTGTTTCGCTGACCCAGTACACGGTAGCGCTGGAATGAGTGCAATCCGAGCTACGAACTTTGCCGATTGCAATCTAGAAATGATCGTCACTGCAGGGTCAATGTGTGAATTAATAGGATAGAGCGAAAAGAATTGCACTCAGCACTCGCTCAATCCATGCTGAGGCTCATAAACTCCCAGCCTGCAGAACATCATACAGACAGCAGTCTTATTGGCGAATGGAACGCCCTCCCACCACAGGCAGTATCATCAGCCTCGGTGGAAGCCTTCAAAACCCAGATCTAGACACCATGCACTGCAGAAGACCTCTTGTACACCAGAGTTCCCATTTAATTACCAGAAACACATTCACAGATACTTCAATATGTTGTTACTGGACTCCAAGTGCCTTTTTAGTTTCTACAAAATAATAGCACTGATGATCTAACGAGTAACGTGATCAAGTTCAGTTAGATCTAAGTTGTAACAGTGTACAGTCAGAATCACCAGCATCAGCGTGTGCTAGTATGCATGCGGTTTGTGGCTCCCATACGCGTGCATGCTTTTTAATTAGAGGGTGTATTCTAGTTTTACGACAAGAAAAAGAAGTTCTTTCCTTCAAAACATCCAAAATATCCGTATTAGATGTTGTCGTTAAACATGTGTTGCACACAGCAAACATTTTGAAATCTCCGAAGCTACTTGCAAAGATGACGCAGAGATATGTACAGTATCTCTGGATGACGCAAGGATAGTGTTCGACTCGGCTCTTTGACTTGGTAAACATCGGAACTTCCGATTACGTTCGTAGTTACTCGGAACCAGCCTTCGGGATTGAAAGCCCGCAACTGACGTGTGAATTTTTTTTCGCCCCCTTAACCCCCTTCGTGTGTACACGCAAGCACAAGACCAAGTGCGCACGGAAACGATCCTGTAATCCATGTCAGAGTTTGGTGGGTTATAGAAACACAAAAATACCCAGCATAAGAGATGTTCAACGTGCGACCACCTCACCTGCCTTGACCTCTCACCAATACATTGTAAAGCGCTTAGAGAACGCCAAGCTTGCAAGCGCTCTATAAATCTCCCATATTATTATTATTAGTAGTATCCCCCCCCGCACCCCTGATCCCCCCTCCCCCTCCCCCCCCTGTTTGACCTGAATCCTAGACCGCCAGGCGTGTTAGGAAAGTATGCGGTAGAGCTTGTTAAGAACATCGAGTGCTCAAAACAATCACGTTCATCTGATAGAAACACTAAATTTGGATTTTTGTGTGAATTTTAGTCAAACCAAAACACACAAAAAAAGTGGATTTCGGACCACGAGAGGCAGTAAGAAAGTATGCGGCAAAAATTGTACGTCGAATGATTAAAACGACCACGTTCACCTGTGAGAAACATCACATTTGGTAGTCTTCACCCCCCCCCCCCCCCTCCCCACTCGCTATCAGCGTCGAAACGAAATGTATTGTATGGGTAACCTTATGGGCAGAATATACCTGCGCAGAGTCAGCGGCACAGACGACGCACTGCATATCATTTTTGCTGCGTTGGGGATTATGACGAGAACTTGACCTGTTTTCCTTTCACGCAACGTGTAGCGGGCTGGTATAACCTGCAGTGCGTCGTCGGTCCTGCTGAAGTTACATTGGTGAGCGGAGCCCCTTAGAGCAACGAAGACAAAAGAAAGCAAGAAAAGGCAAGCCAAGTTTGCCTCATTTCAGTTATCACTTGGCAGGGCCGGACCAAATGAGTTGTAAGGGGGGGGTTCCTCCTTTTTTGGGGGGGCAAATCAGCGAAGTGGCGATGCAGGCGCGCGAACTAGGGGGGTCCGGGGGCATGCCCCCCCGAAATTTTTTTGAAAAACGGTTAAAATCTGTGCAATCTGGTGCATTCTGGGCCTTGTTTTGAGGGTTAAGAGCAGCATTGTTTTGGTGCTAAAACTAGTAAAAAAAAAACCCACTCAAAGCAAGGTACATGCTTTTTCCAGGGGTGGGGTTCCGGAACCCCTGGAACCCCCCCCTGGGTCCGGCCCTGCTTGGGAAGCCTTAATGGGTACTGTCTTCTCTGACAAATTGTTATTTCATTTGAGAGGTCAATAGAGACGTCTGGCCACTTGCTGCTTTCCCAAACAATTCAAGTCAAAGCAAATTATGAAACAAAGCCGTGCCCTTAGAATATGAAGTAAGTATTACACGTGATCTGTTGTGTCAATTATCGGATCACGATAATCTACTTACTTCGTTGTTTTGGTTTTGATTGCTATAGTTTCTTCGCACTATCCTCAAATTGAGACTGTTGAGCTAGCTAATTGCATTTCTTCTCATGACAGCACGAGGATTACGTACAATACAGCTTTTATTTCATGTCCGCTGCACACACGTGTAACTGTCTGCAATCACTGCTACGTCATAATGCGAGGGACATATTTTCGCTTCAAGAAATTGAATTTCGTTCCACTACTGAAAAACCACTTGCATTTTATGCATTTACTGTTGTTTATTGATTTCAACTAGTGGCTAGATCACGTTCAACGAATACTTTCGTGGACATAGCAGATTTGCAAAAAAATAACAAAGCATTTCTATAGAGCGTATACCGCAGAGACTAAAATGGGACGCACAAACAATTCCTTACGTACAGTAGTGTAATAAAACACAATGGAAAGCAACGCCAAATAAACGATAACCTCAAGGTTAAAGCAAGGGTGATGACTGTTAAAGCCGAAGCTTTGAACAAAATCAACTTCTTGAGATTTTATCCCGGCCAACAAATCTTAGGTACAGATTTCCAATGGATTGATCATGGCGAAAGAACGTGAATGACCTTGGATGACGTTGAAGTGTCACAGTGTTCTTTTTCCGGAACCGTTCTCGTCTTGTGTGAAATAATACCTCTTGCTGGCTAATGACCCAACTAACGAATTCTTGATGGATGGAAGACCATTGGTAAATTACTTTGAATGACCTCAGATGACCTTGACGTTCCCTGGAGTTGTTTTTTTCCGGAACCGTTCCCGTCTTGTAAAGGAGTACCTGTCAGGATTCTAAGGGCGCGGAAACTTCCTCTTTGCTGGGAAGATGGAACTCCTTTCAGGTAACTTGGTTTTTAATTTTCCCGTTTGTCTTTTTTTGTTTGTTTCGTGCGTGCGCAAAGACTTCGAGAAAGCAAGCAGTGCATTGAACGCTTTTGAACCTTGTGAAGTAGTCTTACTTCAACTGTGGGCTTGACTCCGAAACCGTGTTTGCTTGCTGTATAAAGTGTGGTACTTTGTTCGATTTTCATAATTTGTTTTATCTTGTTCTTGGATTCAAGAAAAAATGAAAGAATCTAATGGAAACACTTTTTGTGTCAGTTGTTTCAAGCAACGTTTTGATTTACAAATTATTTACTCAACTTTTAATCTTTCAAGCTGACATTCTGTCAAAAGTCCGAACAGGTGCAAAGAATGTTTGACCAAAATTTAAATCTATTTGATTGAAAAATGAGGTCGCTCAGGTGCCACTTCAACTATTTTTTAAAGCCGGATATGACGTCATTTGAGACATTTATTAAAATATATGGATAACTTGTCCAGGGATACCATCTGCAAGATTTAACACGTACAGTTTTATAAGATGTGTCCAGTGGTTTTCTGGAAATCGCTCATCACACACACACACACACACGCACGCACGCACGCACGCACGCACAAACACACACACACACTCACACACACACACACACACATACCACCTGCACATACACACACACACACACACACACACACACACACACACACACACACACACGTATGAAGTACACTGCACGTCATTGATTCCTTTCAAGGATCATCATTCTGATGATCGGAGCCAACCATATTCGTTAATAAGCTTTAAAAACGAACAACAACAAAAAGCGAAAAACTGCTTTTTGCAGAGAATGATCGCCAAGAACGATTCTCCCAAGCCTTCATTCACTCAAACGATCGTGATTTCAGCTCATCCGCAGCAGCCCAGACAAAATCGAATCCTCTGGCTCTTAAGTCGGTTTTCATTCACAAAGAAACGACAGGAGATCCCCTTCGTAGTCGCACTCGCAAGAAAAGGGGGAATTGATATGGAGAGGTGAAATCCTCATGAACTCGCTCTATCAATAATTGACTCTGAAGATCTTTCAATTTGACTTTAGGAGAGAGAGAGAGAGAGAGAGAGAGAGAGAGAGAGAGAGAGAGAGAGAGAAAGAGAGAGAGAAAGAGAGAGAGACAGAGACAGAGAGACAGAGACAGAGAGATAGAGAGGGTGGGGAGATAGAGATAAGAGAGAGAGAGGGAGGAGGGAGGGAGAGAGAGAGAGAGAGAGACAGACAGACAGACAGACAGACAGACAGACGGACAGTTAATTACAAATTCGCTTTATATTTTTACCACACAAAAAAAGGGTTTTGCCGCTGCATGCAATTTTAACGTTGGATATGATTAGTTGGATGCTTGCTTTATTGAACGAATAAGCCTGTGCTGCAGATTTGATTCATTTTACAGTGGACATCATCCCATCCCCTCCCCATTCCCCGCTTTTAGGAATCCTAATCCTTGTTCTCGATGTAAGACTTTCCCTCTTTTTATGTAAGACCTTGCTCTCTCAGACTTTGTGCTCTTAACCTCTGCAAATTTACCTTCCTTTTAACCCGACACTCGATTTTCCAGACCTTATTTTTCATAGATGGTGTAAAGTCATAAAAAAGGGCTTCAACTGTGTCCAGAATCGATTCCTCAAGAAGTAAGGCCAAACAAAAAAATGTTGGTTAGGGTAACCCGACCGACCCTAAAACTTTTTTTTCATTTCTAAAACAAAACCCAACTTTTGGCACATTTTGCGAACTAAGGGAAGTAACCTCCTTTCAAATACACTAAATTCAACCCCCCAAAAAGGAAAAACAAGCCGACCTACCGACCCTATTTTTTTTTTGGTCACGTTACCCTTAACCAACATACATGTATATTTTTGTTTGGCCTAAGGAACGCAACGCTTTTCATCTCCATGAAACAGGCACACCCCGCCGTCAAGCGTTTCTTATCCTCCGAGACTTGCTCACTCCTGTAACCCCGCTCAGCTGTCTCCAATCCTGACACACTATTTCGTC
>NC_090248.1:40230564-40248064 GCF_037325665.1 Littorina saxatilis
TGTTGTGCTAATCGAATGAACTGCTAAAAAAGCTTCTGCGTTGGAGTGCAGTATTTGGTGTCGTATATATATATATACTTCGCCTCGAGATGGTCGTTTAAAGTGGTTGTCGATTATATGCCATCAATCCATCCATCCTTTCAATCAACAGTCACCTGGCCGACAATCGATGAATTGTGTGTGTGTGTGTGTGTATGTGTGTGTGTGTGTGTGTGTGTGTGTGTGTGTGTGTGTGTGCGTGCGTGTGTGTGTGTGTATGTGTGTGTGTGTGTGTGTGTGCGCGCGCGTGTGTGTGTGTGCGTGTGCGTATCAGTGTGTGTGTGTGTGTGAGTGTGCGTGTGCGTGTGCGTGTGTGTAAAAAGCCAAGAAGACTTGCAACATGTTTTCTCTCTTTCTCATTCTAACTATAGTCACTCAGTTGTAGGGCTTTGATGTAATGTCAACCAAGCCCCACAGCTACACGCGAACGAGCGAGCCAGGCAATTAATTCCTAGCATCGTAGAAATCACCATACTGCACTGCCGTGCCAGATCACACAACTTCAAGCGGATTCAAACTGTATCCCACATATGTTATCAGACACCCGCACGTGCACCAGAATATGCAAGAAACGCATCAAAAGGACCTGGCAACACGTACTCGTACTGTCGAACCGGTCTAAAACGACAACCCAATGGACCAACCACAAGTGGTCGGTATAGATGTTTACGGAATTTGCTTGGTGGCTTTGCCCACACCTTTTTTTATGTACATCATAGCATTTGATATTTTGGAGAGAACTGAGAACTATCTGAGACAGAGAGGACGTACTTGTTTTTGTACTCTGTTATCATAGATACAGAATGATGTAGAGTGCATTTTACTTGTTGTGTGGCCACACGGCCATTTATGACTGGGTCGGCGAGGAAAGGAACAGGAGATGTGAACCAAAAGTCATGGTTTTCCAGAGTTTAATTTTCCATCAAGTGATTCGTCGGTCTGTGCCAGTGAACGCCTGTCTATCATTCCATACACGTGTGTAAAGTCCAAAACGAGAGCAAGTGATGTTCGTTCAGTGCAAGACACTTCTTCTTCTTCTGCGTTCGTGGGCTGAAACTCCCACGTACACTCGTGTTTTGTGCACGAGTGGAAATTTATGTGTATGACCGTTTTTTAACCCGCCATTTAGGCAGCCATACGCCGTTTTCGGACGAAGCATGCTGGGTATTTTCGTGTTTCTATAACCCACCGAACTCTGACATGGATTACAGGATCTTTTTCGTGCGCACTTGTTCTTGTGCTTGCGTGTACACACGGGGGTGTTCGGACACCGAGGAGAGTCTGCACACAAAGTTGACTCTGAGAAATAAATCTCTCGCCGAACGTGGGGACGAACTCACGCTGACAGCGGCCAACTGGATACAAATCCAGCGCGCTACCGACTGAGCTACATCCCCGCCCGCAAGACACTAAAGAGGCACCCACATGGTGTACTCCATACTTCGGGGTCTACTTACTACTAGGTGACAACTTCGCCTACTTACTACTTCCAATCACTTATATCCTCCGCCTTCCTCCCCATCACATAAATATCACACACACACACACACACACACACACACACACACACGCGCGCGCACAGACAGACAGACAGACAGACAGACACACAGACACACACACATACACACACACACACACACGCTCACACACACACATGCGCGCGCGCGCATCCACACACTTACTAGCCTTTAAAAAGTTTTAGAGAGTGTGGAAAGAGATTGATGTTTCTGCAAAGCTCTGATCGAAGGTAGCACGAAAATCGAATCAGCAAGGAAGAACGCCACGGCAAGATCTGCTCACAAGAGAATGTTTTTTTCTCTCTCTAAGCCGAGCTCTGATGCCTTGTAATTTGAGAATGACGTATCTCTGTCAGTATCTTGAGCTTGATTGAAATCTTATTGGAGATTTTGCAGACTTGGATTCCTTTTTTTACAAGAAAAAGAGAGAAAAAAGAAAGAACGAAAAAACCCAGAAAAGAGAGGGAGAAAGATGAGGAAGAAGAACAAGAAAAAAAAGAAACAAATTCAGAAAAAAGGAAAGAAAGAAAGAGAAAAAGGAACAAAGTATGTAGGAAACAAACCAGACAAAAAAGAGACTGCAAGAAAAAATAGAAGAGAGAGAATTGGACCAATAATTTGTAGATCACTCACAGTTTATCAGCAAGAGCCGCTCAATTTTTAGTTCTTGAGTTCTTCGGAAAATGTTTTCTTTTTAGTTTTCTGTTGTTGTTGTTGTTGTTGTTGTTGTTGTTGTTGGTGGTGGTGGTGGTGGTGTCGTGATTGGTGTCGTTGTTGTCGTTGTTGTTGTTGTTGTTGTTGTTGTTGTTGTTTGGATGCAGGGTACTCCTTTGTCTGTGATTTTTTGACGATAAACAAACTTCAAAATTCCTCATTCAATTATGGTCTTGTGAATAATCTCACTTGACAGTTTGATCATATATAAATATGCCCTCTTGTGCGTCGTTGTTCAGTGATTAAAGAACACAAAAAACACATCGACACCTCCCCCCCTTCCCTTCTAACCTCCCCCAGACCACCTCGCCCCTCTACTGTCACAGAAAAAAAGCCACAATTTAACTGTCTCAACAAACTACGGCACAATAACTTCAAAGTTGTTTTCGTTTTTTGTAACCTTCCTTATTTCTGTTTTTGCCCTGGGCCACGAAAGTTCAACACGAGTCGTGCTTTCCAACCTCACATCTTTGTTTTGTTTGTTTTCCTTTATTTTTTGTTTTGTTTCGATTTGTGTTGTATTTGCTTTTTGCATTTAGTCAAGTTTTGACTAAATGTTTTAACATAGAGGGGGAATCGAGACGCGGGTCGTGGCGTATGTGTGTGTGTGTGTGTGTGTGTGTGTGTGTGTGTGTGTGAGTGTGTGTGTGTGAGTGTGTGAGTGTGTGTGTGTGGTGTGTGTGTGTGTGAGTGTGTGTGTGTGTGTGTGTGTGTGTGTGTGTGTGTGTGTGTGTGTGTGTGTGTGTGTGTGTGTGTAGAGCGATTCAGAGTAAACTACTGGACCGATCTTTATGAAATTTTACATGAGAGTTCCTGGGTATGATATCCCCAGATGTTTTTTTCATTTTTTCGATAAATGTCTTTGATGACGTCATATCCGGCTTTTTGTAAAAGTTGAGGCGGCACTGTCACACCCTCATTTTTCAATAAATTTGATTGAAATTTAGGCCAAGCAATCTTCGACAAAGGCCGGACTTTGGTATTGCATTTCGGCTTGGAGGCTTAACTATTAAATAATGACTTTGGTCATTAAAAATCTGAAAATTGTAATTAAAATTATATTTTTTAAAAACGATCCAAAATTACGTTCATCGTATTCTTCATCTTTTTCTGATTCCAAAAGCATATAAATATGTTATATTTGGATTAAAAACAAGCTCTGAAAATTAAAAATATAAAAATTATGATTACAATAAAATTTCCGAAATCGATTTAGAAACAATTTCATCTTATTCCTTGTCGGTTCCTGATTTCAAAAACATATATATATATATATATATATATGATATGTTTGGATTAAAAACACGCTCAGAAAGTTAAAACGAAGAGAGGTACAGAAAAGCGTGCTATGCAGCACAGCGCAACCACTACCGCGCTAAACAGGCTCGTCAATTTCACTGCCTTTTGCACGAGCGGCGGACTACGGTCATTGTGAAAAAATGCAGTGCGTTCAGTTTCATTCTGTGAGTTCCACAGCTTGACTGAATGTAGTAATTTCGCCTTACGCGACTTGTTTCTTTTCTTTCTGAGAATACACGTACCGCTTCTTGGAGTTCTAGCGTACACGAGGGGTCAAGGGGTAAGTTTAAAATGTTTTGTTCTTGATCGGAATTGAGGTTTGTCACGCAACACAGCCTAAAATCTCAAAATCACACGGTAACACGAGGGTCACGATGACCTTTGTCACGCACACATGCACAAAACACGCACGCAGTCTGTCATCCACGACTCAAAACAATCTTGCTCTTCCGACCACAAAACACAAGTTGACACGAACAGTAGATTAAGGACGTTTCTTACAAACAATCAATTATACATAACATAAATACACGCACAACACTATCTAACTATACAAATCTTTCTTTCGGCAATATCCACAACAACAACAAAGATCAACCAGCGTTAAAGCCTATAACAACAAAGAATAATTATTTAGAAACTTTCATACCTCTCACTTTCGCTCAGTTCATTATGACGTTATAGCTCCTGCACGTTTAGCTGTTAGGACGGGCTAAGGCTAATAGGGAGATTCAAGAGACAGCACGTTTCGTTTTGCAGCTCGTTTCGTTTGGTGAATGAGTCACCCCGCGAAACGGAACGTGAAACGAGACGGCATAGGCCACAGACAAGATTTAGATGTATTCACGTTTCGTTTCGGAATGAAGGAAGGGCGATAAATCTTCAAGTGAAATTATCACGTCTGTCCTCGATCAGAATGGGGAAAAAAACCCCTAGGAGGTGGTCCAGAATCGGGCATACTTTGATTATTTTCAGTCCAAATAAATCACACAGACTTTGTTTATACAAAATCACATACGAAGCCAGAATAAAAATTCGATGCGATGACCTACTTCTGCTTCGCCATTTGCTTTCTTCACCATGAAGTTGGATAAATGTACCAGGATCAGCACCCTTCAACATATTTCAGTTCACAACAGTTGTCTACCTCCAATGAACACATTCTCAGCGCTGAAAGACTGTGAAAGGGTTGATGAATCTAGCAATGCATAAAATGGCCAACAAATAAAACTGTTAGTGTGCAAAAATACTCACAAAAGTTGACGAAATATTGTTCGTTTTTTGGGGGTGGAAAACGTGACTGCGTTTTGACGTTCCACGTTCCGTTTCAGTTGACCTTCACCTTTCCAGCGAGAGACTCCCGAAATGATGACGTTTACCACGACTTCAAAACGAAACGTCCCGACGTTTCGTTTATTAAATCTCCGTAATGTTACCGTGCTTGCGTATCCGAAATCGTTCATGAACCGGAGTCAACGAGGCCGTGGTGCGAAGCGACAGGAGTCATCGGTGACGTCGAGTCCTTGCCAGGCGAGCAGTGCCGTCGTCGAAAGTGGAGCAGGCAGACATCTCTAGTAGGTCAAGACCTCAGCATGGTGAAAACCCAACAACCACATCCTGGTTGTATTGAAGTAGCCATACATATCCCCTGCCGTTGATAACAGGTTTCCGGCATCTGCTCTACGCAAACAGACCCTACGTTCAACGAAGAACGGATTCGCTTGGAACGCAAGCTATCTTCCCTCGGCTAAAGGCAAAGAACGAATGAATAAAAAGGAGTATCTACGAGCTCGAATTTAGCTCTGAGTTCACCTTACAAAATACAAGCAAAACACACGTGAAATACCTGAGCACGAGCTCCACGAGACACCTGCAGTTAACCAGCGTCTACCTATGACAGGCGAAATAGAGGAACACAGGCGCTCCAATACAATACATTTAACCCCACAGCATAAAAGTATGCTAATATTAAAGCCGCTTGTGACAAACCCCCCTACTCAAACCGAACTACGGTTCGTCACAAAAATTCTACACAATGCGGCTGTAATAGTCTGCTCCGACGTTGTCGCATCCTCGGATTGCTCTGATGCGGAACGTGAATGTCTGAAGCAACAGGGCCCAGCGCATCAAACTTCCGTTCGTCATCTATGTCTTCTGTAGAGGTTGAAGGGACTGGTGATCAGTCTGTAGCGATTCTCTCTCTCTGAGACTGTCAATGTGCCAACACGGTCGACAGCGATTCTCCGGAAAGGTTCATCTATGAGAGGCATCTTTCCAAGGTGAGCTTTGGGTGATCCTCCTTCAGGTAAAGCTCGATGACCAACATCACAGGAATGAACATAACGCCTGATGTCGCCCTCCATCCCTGGCCAGTAGAACGAATGCCAGAGTCTATTCTTAGTTTTCTTTGTCTCAAGATGACCAGTCTTAGTAACATTGTGGTATCGTCTCAAAATACCCGAACGAAGAGTCTCGGGCACCACCACCTGACTGAAGGTCTTCTCCGTGGTTATGAAAAGGCGATGCAGGACGCCCTGTTTCCAAAGGAATTTCACCTTTCCTTTCTTCCCGGATGGGGTAGGGTTCCTCCCTTTTGCCAGCTCCCGCACCCTAGACAGAGTTGGGTCAAGCGTCTGTAGCTGGATCAACTTCTCTCTGGTAACACCTAGACCAGAGTCCTTCATCCGTAGGGTTTTAGGAGGTTCTTTTTCTCGCGTATTTTGGACTTGAGTAATGGCGGCTATCTTGACAGGTTGAGCTTTCGCCCGGTACACAGGAACTTCAAGGGTTTCTCCTCCAGGCTGAACGATCCGGTTTCCGATGAGTACGGGGTATGTTAGCTGGTCAGCCACAATAGCGACAACGTTCCCTGAGAAGAATGGGGACTCTAAATGTACGATCGTAGTAGGACAAGTCTTCTGAACGTTCCCTGCTGCGAAACGAATAGTTTGACTTCCCTGCTTGAGGTTACAGTTTTTTACCAAAGAGGAGTCAATGACCAGTCCGTCGGCGCCTGTGTCACGAAGAGCAGATACTTGCGATCCATTGATACTGACCGTGCATAAAGGAGTGTACGAAAGTTGGCTACATGGGTCACAAAGGGTAGGTAACTCTGTTGTGGCAGCAGTGGTTCCTGGCGTCGTTACAACTGTTCTCACGTTGGTGACGGTCCGCACGTTGAAGGACGATGCTGATTGCGGGCAATTCCTACGGATGTGCCCAGTTTTACCGCAACCGTAGCAATTTCTCTTGGGAAAAGGGCCGTTGGGGTGGACGGGACTAACTGGGGCAGAGTCTTCCTCAGGATTTTCAATGTCCTTCGTGTTCTTCTCGACTCGACCAGTCGCAGTAACCGGGTTTTTCCTGGCTCTTTTTGATGCAGCAAACCTCTCAGCTAGTTCGGCGGCCTCGGTGACGTTCGCCGGTTCGCGCTGCCGGATGAAATCCGCGAGGTCCCCAGACACATGGTCCATCAGGTGTTCCATCAGTAGGAGGTCTCGGATTCCAGCATAGGTCTCCTCTTTCTTCGCGGCTTTCCTCCACCGTTCAAACCAAATTCGAAGACGGGTAGCAAACTGTATAAACGTCTCCTCTCCCCTTTTGGCCGCGAGTCGAAACTTAGAACGATACGAGTCAGCCGTCCAGCGAAAAGATCCTCTAAGGGCGTCCACAATGACATCAAAGTTTCCCGCATCCTCAGCTGGCAGTTCCAAGTAAACATCGGCAGCAAAACCTTTCAGGAGGGCTCCCAGCCGAGCTCCCCAGTCACTCTCCCTGTCCCAGCCACTGAGAGTTGCTGCTCTCTCGAATCGTCCTAGGAAGGTGTCGAGATCCTCTTTGGCTTCATCAAATGGATCTATTTTCAGACGAACTGGTTCAATAGCCCTACTACGAGAACTTGAAGTAGTCTCTTCTCTCCTAGTCTTTTCTATCTCTGCACGAACTCTTTCTTCTTCCAGTTCAGCTAGACGTCGGCGGCGGTCGTTTTCTTCCTCTTCTCGAAGTACTTTTCTTCTGATTTCTTCTTCCTCCCTCTGAAGTCTTCGTTGAGCATCCTGTTCCTCCCTCTGAAGTCTTCGTTGAGCTTCTTCTTTTCTCAGTTGAGCTTCTTCTTTTCTCAGTTGAGCTTCCTCTTCTTCTTGAAGTAGTCTTCGTTGAGCTTCTTCTTTTCTCAGTTGAGCTTCCTCTTCTTCTTGAAGTAGTCTTTGTTGAGCTGCTTCCTCTTCTTGAAGTAGTCTCCGTTGAGCTGCTTCCTCTTCTTGAACGTATTTTGCTAAAGCAGCCCCTGATCGAACGCCCAAAGCACGTCCCCTAGCGGCTATAATTTCTTGAGCTGACGTGAGGGAACTAGATTTTTCAATAGGGTCAACAGCAGCTCCATCCATATGCTTTGGCGTGGTAAGTGTCATACGGGGTGGAGAATTACCATGATCAGGGGTAGAAAAACTTGCCAGAGCGGCATTGCGAGATTTGGATCCCGACATGATTTCTCACCAAATGTAAAATGGTTAAGTCGCCAACCATGGAAAAGCAACCTAACTACTTCACAACAAAATTCTGAAGCAAAACATCTCAATCTACAACATTTCCAGAC
The DNA here is from genome assembly GCF_037325665.1 of Littorina saxatilis. NCBI lineage: Eukaryota > Metazoa > Mollusca > Gastropoda > Littorinimorpha > Littorinidae > Littorina > Littorina saxatilis. The sequence continues at coordinate 40,238,728 of NC_090248.1, forward strand.
AAATTACAACAGGGAAAAATGCTATAAACAACGTCGAGACATGTACCCAGCACCGGCTAGTATTCACAGGTGGCCGCTGTGAAAATCAGGTTAAGCCTTAGCACGTACAAGCATGTTATTCAATCATCACTATTCAAAAATCAAACCTGACAAGACGGTACAAACAAACAGACGAACAGAGCAAAATCATAGGTGACGATGTAATAATAAAGATCCCGGACGAGCCCCCATTTGTCACGCACACATGCACAAAACACGCACGCAGTCTGTCATCCACGACTCAAAACAATCTTGCTCTTCCGACCACAAAACACAAGTTGACACGAACAGTAGATTAAGGACGTTTCTTACAAACAATCAATTATACATAACATAAATACACGCACAACAGTATCTAACTATACAAATCTTTCTTTCGGCAATATCCACAACAACAACAAAGATCAACCAGCGTTAAAGCCTATAACAACAAAGAATAATTATTTAGAAACTTTCATACCTCTCACTTTCGCTCAGTTCATTATGACGTTATAGCTCCTGCACGTTTAGCTGTTAGGACGGGCTAAGGCTAATGTTACCGTGCTTGCGTATCCGAAATCGTTCATGAACCGGAGTCAACGAGGCCGTGGTGCGAAGCGACAGGAGTCATCGGTGACGTCGAGTCCTTGCCAGGCGAGCAGTGCCGTCGTCGAAAGTGGAGCAGGCAGACATCTCTAGTAGGTCAAGACCTCAGCATGGTGAAAACCCAACAACCACATCCTGGTTGTATTGAAGTAGCCATACATATCCCCTGCCGTTGATAACAGGTTTCCGGCATCTGCTCTACGCAAACAGACCCTACGTTCAACGAAGAACGGATTCGCTTGGAACGCAAGCTATCTTCCCTCGGCTAAAGGCAAAGAACGAATGAATAAAAAGGAGTATCTACGAGCTCGAATTTAGCTCTGAGTTCACCTTACAAAATACAAGCAAAACACACGTGAAATACCTGAGCACGAGCTCCACGAGACACCTGCAGTTAACCAGCGTCTACCTATGACAGGCGAAATAGAGGAACACAGGCGCTCCAATACAATACATTTAACCCCACAGCATAAAAGTATGCTAATATTAAAGCCGCTTGTGACAACCTTTCCATTGTCACTGATGTTGCTTGTTTCACGTGCTCATGCGTATTATGTGCGTGTGGTGCATTTGGTGTAAAAACATTTTGGCGGATGTCAGATGACAAGTTTGAACATTATCTTTAGAGGATTCCGGTCATCAAGTTAATCAATGTTTTCAAGAATAGACAGGCAACCAAAATGAGAAGACAGCTTCTCTTTCCAAGAAACCCTACTTCTTTGGAGCGTTTGTTGCACCACACTTTGAAGTAATCCCACACTTTGAAGTAAATTACTTGAAAGTGTGGGGATGTGCCCCACACTTTGAAGTAAACCCATTTTTTACTTCAAAGTGTGGGGGGATCTTCCCACACTTTGAAGTAAACTCAGTTTTTACTTCAAAGTGTGGGGGGATCTTCCCACACTTTGAAGTAACTTACTTCAAAGCGTGGGACTTTTGCATCGCCTGTTTGAGCCTGATGATTTTGTCCAAAAAAATGGCAAAGTCTTTTGGATGAGTGAACAGAAAAAGTGAGCGAGCCAAGAAACATAGTGATGTTTGTTATCAGGCTTTAAAGGCATATGTACGCGCTCCCGTGTTTACAAAGTGTAGTTTGCCCATAATCGATGTCAAACGCACCATAAGACCATATAATGACGATATGTCTCCATGCGCGGACCATAATACATGCATTACAGCTTGTTCTAGCCTCTGAAAAAGTGAGGATGTCAACAAAGCCGCGGTGTTAGCTCCCTTGCATCAACGTTACATGTGTTGCCAAATCTATAAATAGGACGATCCAGATCAAAATGAAAATTAACATATCTCAACATTGAAGGGGTCCTAGACCACAATATTTTGCAGGGAACTTAATTTAGCATGTCTCCAGCTGTTGGTAAAGCAATTAGCGTGTATAGTCATCGAGTACATATGCCTTTAAGCAATGTCCCATTGTTGAGTGTGACCAAAACTCGTGGTGACGATTTTAAAACATGTTGGGTCATGCGGAGACTATCTGGGAACAATTGGGCTAATTCGGCACGATTTTACAAGCATGAGCTCACTGTAAAAAGCCCCCCCCCCTACGACATTTCTCCACAAAATGTCCCCACTGTCACAATTTCCCGCCAAATGTCGGCAACTGCGATAATTTCCCGCCAAATATTCCAACTGCGACAACTCCCCGCCAGATGTCCCAGCTACGATAATTCCCACCAAAATGTCCCCACTACGACATTTCCCCGCAAAATGGCCTCCACTGCGACAATTCCCCGCCAAACAGCCCATCTACGACGATTCGTCGCCAAATGTCCCCACTACGACAATTCCCCGCCCAGTGTTCCCCACTGCGACAATTCCCCGCCTAGTGTTCTCCACTGCGACAATTCCTCGCCTAGTGACCCCTACTGCGACAATTCCCCGCCAAATGTCCCCACTACGACAATTCCCCGCCAAATGTCCCCATTACGCCAATTCTCCCTGGAAAATGTCCCACGTGTTTTCGTCACACTCAACAATAGGTCATTGCTTTGGGTTGATAATAAACATCACTGTGTTTCTTGGCTCGCTCACTTTTTCTGTTCACTCATCCAAAAGACTTTGCCATTTTTTGTGACAAAATCATCAGGCTCAAACAGGCGATGCAAAAGTCCCACGCTTTGAAGTAAGTTACTTCAAAGTGTGGGAAGATCCCCCCACACTTTGAAGTAAAAACTGAACGAAGAAGAAGAAGAAGAAGAAGAAGAAGAAGAAGAAGAAGAAGAAGAAGAAGTATGCTTTTAGAGCACTTACTTTCCTTTGTTTGCGTATCTGTTACCTTCGATAATAAAGATGCTATGTTGTCTTGTCTTGTCTTGTCTTGTCTTGTTTATCCGATAGTTCTACAGCCTGCTGCCTTGTCCTTCCTTGAACTGAGTGTGAAATGGAGAGAGAGAAAGAAAGAGAGAGAGTAGTAGAGACAGAGTGTGTGTAGGTGTATCTTTGTTAGTTTGTTTATTAGTTTGATAGTTTGTGTGTGTGTGTGTGTGTGTGTGTGTGTGTGTGTGTGTGTGTGTGTGTGCGTGTGTGTATGTGTGTGTGCGTGTGTGTGTGTGTGTTTGTGTGTGTGTGTGTGTGTGTGTTTTTGTGTGTGTGTGTGTCTGTGCATCACGTTGAACAGAATTGTCTGGTATTTTACCATTACAAATATCAAAATACAGGAACTGAAATGACAACCAGCCAGGAAAAGGAAAACCAGTTGATATCTTTTGGACCGGACTTTTTCCACCTCATTAAATGGAACGCAACTTTATATTGGGTTTTAGAATTCATTTGACTGGTTTGCGTAACAGAGTAGAGGTAACCGGGTTCTATAAGAACCAGAAGTACACATTTATTTAGAAACTAGCAGTCAGGCACTGCTTCGGCCGAGTGTTTCTCACTTTGACTCTGTACAGTACATTCCGTGAGAATGATCCGGCATGCCTGCATGAAAAGAGTTTCCTCCCTTCAAGGTATAATGTAAGAGCAATAGAGAGTATCTAATAATCACTGGCATTATCGGCTTGCTACAGCTGAACAGTAGGCGCTGTACTGGTCTTGCACTATACAGGTTGTATTCATAATGGGGAGTTTGATAATCTGAGGAAGGAAACAATGAATCAAGAAACTAAAACCCAGGTGCACATCTGCGGCTCCTAGGCAGTGTGCATGCACACTATCTTGTTCTTGCCTCTTGCCATCTCTGAGGTATGGCGACCATGCACAGGCAGACACACACACGCACACACACACACACACACACACACACACACACACACACACACACACACACACACACACACACACTTACATCCAGTTTTATATATATAGTAGAGTGGATAGATAGATACCGCAGTAGAGAATGGCAAGTGAGATTACTCTCAGTGCTCTTCTTATTCTTCGTTCATGGGCACTTTTTTACGTGCATGACCGTTTAACCCCACAATTCAGGCAGCCATTAAGCCGATTTCGGGATACGCTCAGAGCTCAAAACATGATGGCAGAGAAAGTTATGACCAAGTCATCGCAAAATGCACTCTGCTCTCCGGCATGGAATCTTCTTTGAAATGTAGGGTGAGGTCAATAGAATGAGAGGCTCTTGGCCAGTAATTGGCTTACTTGCAAACAAAAAGGGACACGGAAAAGCTGCACGTTGTTCATTGTTTTTGTGTGGGTTTTTTACACTTATTTATTTTTTACGAAGGCAACACAAGCAAACATTGAGGACATTATGAACGTACTACCTGCTTAATAATAATACAGTCAGGTAATAATACAGTCAAAGAAACAGAAAAAAAAGAAAAAAAAAGACATATAATATATATCTACACAAATCATCACATCTCTGCACAACCTAGCGTACTAACTAACCAACTTTTCACATGAGGACCATAATTCTACAAATTTGGTAATGTTACCAGCAATGAAACTGGAATATTTTTCTATTTCAAATCTGTTTTTCAAATTTCGTAAAAAACGTTGTTCATTGTTGGCAGAAAAACGTCCGCGTCACGACTATGCAATCCATTGGTACGAACATCCTCAATTAAAGGCACAGTAAGCCTCCCGTAAACCATCACAGATACTGTCAGGCTTTTACACACAATACAAACACCCTTTCATTTAAACACTCGCCGCTTGAGAACATCCTAGGTGCTCTCCGTAAAGAGCGAGCAATTTTCAAAGAATTTATTTTTGCGTGGTTTATCTTACCCCTGAGCCATCGTGAACCCGTGTGATCTGGATGTTCCCGTTTGGTGAGCGTTCAAATGGAAGGGTGTTTGTACTGTGTGTAAAAGCCTGACAGTATCTGTGATGGTTTACGGGAGGCGTACTGTGCCTTTAATGGCCCTAAGTGCACAGGAATTGAATCGTGTTTGTTGATATATCATTTAAGGGATTGTTTTTGCATCAGTCAGTCTCGTTGTCCTCTGAGTTATTATGTTAAGGTTTACATGTTGAGCTCTGCTTTTATTCCCTCTGGACTTTGAATGAAAGAGCTTGATTTCTGGCCCTGGCTCTGTCGAAGGGATTTCCTTTTCTCTCTCTCTCTCTCTCTCTCTCTCTCTCTCTCTCTCTCTCTCTCTCTCTCTCTCTCTCTCTCTCTCTTTCTCTCGTCCTCTCTCTCTCTCTCTGTCTCTGTCTGTCTGTCTGTCTGTCTCTCTCTCTCTCTGTCTTACACACACACACACACACACATACACACACACACACACACACATCCCCCCACACACACTTTATCATTCTTTATTTACGTACGGCCCTTTCAACCTATTAGAAACATTTGCTTAGGATTAGACAGTTGGCTAGGCAGGCCGGAAAATTCACACCATTTTCGACAGAGAGTATTAGCTTCAATGCCCCCTGGCCCTCTCCCCCCGCATAAAAGGAACATTACCTGAAATATTCTTAATGCAATGTGGGACTGGCAAGCGAGACATAAAATCTGTTTTGGGCCAACAAAGAACTAATGGTAGTAATTACGCTTACTTTTATTCGATCTGTCTGGAAACAAGAATGTATCATCTATTGTTGTTGTTTACACACACACACACACACACACACACACACACACACACACACACGTCATATACACACACACACACACACACACGCACGCACACACACACACGCACACCCACACACACACCCACACACACACGAACACACACACACACACGCATACACACACACACACACACACACACACACACGCACGCACGCACGCACACACACACACACACTCTCTCTCTCACATACATGCAGAACATCATTCAACACATTTGAGTGCAATTTATTATGGGGGCCCCCATTCTATACGGATAGTTTCGAGGTTGACCATGGGCAGCGCCATCTTGTTGTGAAATACGTCATCAGTTTGTGTACGCAGGAAGTTGTGACATCCGTCACCCTATGGGAGGGGTGAAGGCAGCATTGTTCATCAGTAGAAAGTTGTGAAATCCGTCACCCTATGGGAAGGGTGAAGGCAAAATTGGTCATCACTGAGTTTGTGTAACACAGGAAGTTGTGACATACGTCACCCTATGGGAGGGGTGACGGCAAAATTGTTCAACAAAAACATCATAGGTCGAACTGTGCAGGGTCAACCGCAACACACTCAATCCATTCATACTTTACTGTATTTGAGTGACTTATATACCGACCTTTTTATTTCTTATTTTCAGCACTGGTGTAGAAAAAATCATGAACTAAAATGTTATTTATTTTCTAATGTAACATTTGTTTTACAAATGTGACCATGGTCTTTCAAACATACAGTGACATTAAACATTGTTATGTTAAAAAAAAGAAAAAAGAAAAAAAGCTTTTGTGCACAAATCAGAAAATACATTGTACATTTTACCTACAGGCCAAACCGTGAGTGTCTGTGGCAAAGCCCGACCCAGGAAATTGCACTGATTTTATTTTTAGATCAGTGGGAAATTGTCAAGAACAGGCGCTTGCATTTGGATGTGTCCAATGATAGTAGGTTTGGTTGTGATCAATCAGAATAATGTAGGAATACAAATGTATGACAGTTTGGTATGATGACATGTAATTCACATATGCTGAACTGTAATATTATACATGATATAATATTATTATGGCTGTTGCCAGGACCATGAACCCCAAGAAAGATTTAATGTTATGTAAATCAAAATGCCAAAATCAAGCACCTATCAATCTGGTCTACGGCGCGGGAAGATTGAGGCCTTCGTAAACGTTCAACGTTGGCCAATAATGATTTTAACAATGTTGTGTCGTTTTGTATTATGTTTTATTTTGTTGATCAATTGATAAATATGTCTTCCCAACATATCACAAATCAAACAGAAATAAAGTCTTAGACAACTACAATAATTATTGTTGCCGTCAAAACCATGCAAGGCCTCAACCCGGTTCTCACGAGATCAGTTACATTTTCTCTCTCTCTCTCTCTCTCTCTCTCTGTCTGTATGTATGTCTTTGTCTGTGTCTCCCTCTGAGTCTCTCCGCTTCTGTCTTTCTATGTCTGTCTCTGTCTATCTGTGTGTGTGTGTGTGTGTGTCTCTCTCTCTCTCTCTCTCTCTCTCTCTCTCTCTCTCTCGCTCTCGCTTTCTCTCTCTCTCATCTGACTCTTGGCACACAGGTCAAAGCAGAGGTTAACTTGAGTGCACGTGTACCTTGCAGGAAGGGGTGAGGGCGGTGAACATGTGTCTCAAAGCAGAGGTTAACTTGAGTGCACGTGTACCTAGCAGGAGGGGGGGGGGGGGGGATTTCTTGAATTAGCTGAGGGCGGTGAACATATGTCGTTGTTTGCCGTTGTCATGAGAACAGTTACTTTTGTTTTGTTTCGTTTTTTCCTCCAAATTTTTGCATTTTCACAACAGGCTTTTCTGTTTCATCTCTCATACATGGTGTCAATTGGAGAGAAAAAAACCCCGGAACAAAACAGAAGTAACTTATCTCGTGAGAACGGTAGTGCACTAGGTTTGGGAAAAAACACGACAGTACCTTATCTCTTTCAACCCGTATGGGGCCCTTTAACATGTGACAGACTGACAAATGCACCGAACCCATTTGGTTCTTCGAGAGAATTTTTCCGTGAAAACCTTTTCAGTGCCTCACGGTCAGCTCAGGGTCAGTGTCATAAGAGCCGGCCATACCGGAAGGGATATATAAGACCGTTTTCAGCGGATTTTCACACTGCTAAAACCTGACTTTCTTGCAGTTGCTTTGTCTGCAATGCCTTAGAACTCTACAAATAGTTAAGTTTTTCGCGTTTGTGTTGTAATTTGCAAGCAAACATCGTACATTGTAAAGTTAATCGACTTTGCTACAATTTGTAAAAACTAGGGCATTACCTGATACCAAAAAAATAATAATATAAATCCCATGCTGTTTTCAAATACAGCGTTTTGCTGTTCACTTCAATATCAATCAATCAATATGAGGCTTATATCGCGCGTATTCCGTGGGTTCTAAGCGCAGGGATTTATTTTTTTATTTTTTCATTTTTATTTGATGCAATTTATATCGCACACATATTCAAGGCGCAGGGATTTATTTATGCCGTGTGAGATGGATTTTTTTTTTACACAATACATCACGCATTCACATCGGCCAGCAGATCGCAGCCATTTCGGCGCATATCCTACTTTTCAATAACAATCAAGAAATAACGAAGTCTTTTAACCACAATTTCCCAGATATTTACACTTTTCATTTTGTTTCAATTCACACCACAAAACATACACTTCGCCTTTTGCTGTTCAGTCTCAAGTCTAAATAATAATAGTATAAATCATAACTAATTTTCTTCACACCATCATAGACATAATGTTGCTTCACATGTTCTTTGTACGATCGTTGGTTTTCACAATAAATATTACAATACTGTACTTGTCTTCTTTTTCTTTAACAATGTCTTTCCAAAAACAAAACTCAAAGACCACACAAGCTATTGCAACCTACTCCTATCTCTCGTCTCTCTTCCTGGGTACAATGGTACCTAAGACTTACATTCAAATGCTTACATTTCCATGCTACCCACATTGATCCTTTTGATCGATCTTTTTGATCGATCATTTGACCCTTTTCGCCTTCCATAGTTCAGTACCTACTACCTAACTTCATTTCAGACACACACCCATTATTATACATACTTTTCACATTTAAACCATTAGTCGGCCCCCTGTCGATATTTATCGACTAAGTTCCTTGTAGTTTATTGTTAATAGCGCGTCTCAAAACTAAGAATTGAAGACATGCGTTATGCAGCAGCAATTGCGTTTTGTTCCAACATAAAAAATGTTATTGATCACCTGTCTAAAATAAGAATTCTGTAATTTGTGCTGCAACAATAACATGGGCACTTGTTCATGAACAGAAGAAGAGAGGGGAAAATAGGTTAATTCAGCTGAATTATTGTATACTGAGAGCGACAATAATTATTCAAGAAACCATGGAAACACTTGTTTGTTTATTCTCTTGGAAAGGACATCACTCGCTCCCTACAGCTAGCTGCGCAAAGTTGCCGTTCTTGTCGACGAAGAAGAAGACGATGATGATAATCAAACACTGGAATGAAAAATTATATGGTACTCTGACACGTTGCGAGTAATTTATCATTCAAAAAGCCCCTCCTCAGTGGAACACCTCCTCCAACACTGTCCAATCCACCAGAAACAACGAGCAGAAACATGGTCTGCGGACACACTAGTTCAGGAGAAGA
>NC_090248.1:40253064-40270564 GCF_037325665.1 Littorina saxatilis
ATGAGCAGCTGAAAGGGATTTGAAGAATCCAGTATTGTTGTCATTTTGTGATGAATCACTGGATAGTCCAGACAGAAACTGTGTGAGCGGTTATTCCGGTTTTATTTTGACCTGCGTGCTTTGTTAGTGCCAATAGAGAATACTACATGGCTTGCTGTGTCGTACCAGATTTACACGAGTTGTTTTTTTAAATATTGAACTGCGAGCGAAAGCGAGCTGTTCCCTATTTGAAAAAGCAACGAGTGTAAATCTGGTACGACACAGCAAGCCATGTTGTATTCTGTTTATCCTACATACTGTACTTACGTGTATTTTACTGAAAATGTCCTGCAGTCGAGGCAGCTAAATTGAAGACTCAACTCAACTCAACTCAAATTTTATTGGCTTCAATTTTCACATAGAAGAATTTGTCTTGCGCTTGGGATTAAGACATAGGCAGAAAGTAAGAGTATAACATATAAAAACAGCATTCATATCACATTTCATGTATCACACACAGTAATCACCAGTATAGGCCTAGGCCTACAGATATCACTTTGTCCCTGTATCACACATGCAAATAGATAGTATCACATTTTCCACGTATCACACACAATATATACGTTACATAACATACAGCAAGTTTCCATCTCCCGCGCCCCCCCCCCCCCTCCCACACATACATATCCTCGCACATGCGTCGACTCCATACAAATGACATCATCAGTCCATCAACTAAAATGCACAATGACTAGTAGAGGGTACATGATACACAATACGTGCTCAACTAGACCTGCTAACTAAAATAATAACAGAGACAGAAACAAAAACTGGGCACAACATTTACACGTGTGTGACCTACTTTACATCAAGTAAGCTTGTTTTGGAACCTCGATCTCTTCTAAAGCCTCGTGCAATCTATTACGTCAGAGTAAAGAAACGTCACTCTGAAAGTGTGGCGCGACGGGTTAGTTCTAAAAATTCATCGAGGGTAATTAGCGAGCGCAATGTTTTTTTCTATAATGACGTTTGTCTCGGTGACTTTGGCATCATAAGCAGTGGAAAAACAGGTCCCTGCCAGACTTGCTTGACATGACCTCATTTACATGATATACACACGTGTGATTTGAACGATTATTATCTCACGAGTGTCTCTCTCACGTATGTAGGATAAATATATTTATTCAATGATGGACATAGAAGGTGAGTATAATGTCTCGTTCTGTTACTCTTTCTTTGTTGAATGAATGTACTTGTACTTTATGATAAATATTTAATTATGAAGAACGATTTATTCTTTATTTTTCTCTCAGTTGATTGGAACTATTAATATTATGACGCAAGGATAATTCTCTATTTCCTGTTTTTTTTCTATCGTTGCTTGGATTTTACTTTTCGTTGTTTGATTACATAGTACTTTATATTTTTTATCATTTTACTGTTTGTGGGTGTAAGGACACGTGTTACGGTTAAATGTCGCAACATATATTACGTGTAAGTGAATTATAGTGTGCGGGCGGACGAGGAAGTTGGAGAGAGAGAGAGAGAGAGAGAGAGAGAGAGAGAGAGAGAGAGAGAGAGAGAGAGAGAGAGAGAGAGAGAGAGAGAGAGAGACTAATGTAAAAAAACACTAATTATGTTCATTAAGCTACTCTTACACTGTGCCGAATTGCCCTTGCGAATAGCATTTTCCAATAATTCACATGGTCGCAAGACATTCGTAAATGTTCTTAACCATTCGCCACTATTCGTCTCTTGTTTTGAACATAGCAACATGCTCATAATATTCACAAGGATGTCATATTTTAAACTTTTTTGCAACGTACTCGTAAGTTTTCGCAAGAACATTCGTAATCATCGCAAAGTATTCGTAACGCTCGCAAGGCATTCGCAACCGTTCGTTATGCCTGTCTTACACTGTGCCGAATATCCTTGCGAACATTCGTAATCATCGCAATGTATTCGTAACGCTCGCAAGGCATTCGCAACCATTCGTTATGCCTGTCTTACACTGTGCCGAATATCCTTGCAAACATTCGTAAACATCACAATGTATCCGTAACGCTCGCAAGGCATTCGCAAACATTCGTTATGCCTGTCTTACACTGTGCCGAATATCCTTGCGAATATGGATTTGTATCCATTCGCAATGATCGGTAGACATTCGCAAGCACTCGCAACCATTCGTAAGACATTCGCAAGGCTTCGCAAGGCCTCGAATGGTCAATATTTTTCCTGTCCATTCGTCTCTTTTTTGCCGAATACAACATGTTCATATACACATTTCTTGCGAATCTCTTACGAATGGTTGCGAGTGCTTGCGAATGTGTACCGATCATTGCGAATGCCTTGCGAGCGCTACGAATACCTTTACGATGATTACGAATGGCTTGCGAATATGACTTCCTTGCGAATATTAGAAGCATGCTGCTAATATTCGCAACAAGAGACGAATGGTGGCGAATAGTTAAGAACATTTACGAATGTCTTGCGACCATGTCCCGATCATTACGAGTTATTGGCGAATTCTATTCGCAAGGGCAATTCGCCAGAGTGTAAGAGCAACATTACGAACAATGCGAATTGCATACTCGTTTTATTCGTAAAATGTTTGCAAGCACTCGCAACACTCGCAAGGCCACTCGCAACGTTCGTAATAGATCCGTGTATGGATTCGTATACAATGATCGGTAGACATTCGCAAGCAGTCGCAACCATTCGTATGACATTCGCAAGCAGTCGCAACCATTCGTATGACATTCGCAAGGATTCGTAATGCCTGGGTCTCACATATACGATTTTTCGGAAGTGTCGGGGATAGTTAAGTCGGCTAGGTCGGAAGTGTCGGATGCAAATTCGGCTCCAAATTTCACTCCCGACCTGTCCTTACGACTGATCCGACCATGTAGCCGACAAGCAGACGACAACCACCCGACTTTAGGGCCGACAAATCCGACATGTGTCCAGACACTTCCGACTGCAGTTACGACAGGCTCGATTATTAGCTGAAAAACTTCCGAACAATAGCCGACTCTCACGACCAGTGTAACGACTAAACCGACTAGCTAACGACTGTCCTAACGACAAATCAGACTGCCCTAACGACAAATCAGACACCATTACGACTAATCCGAACGACACTATGCTACCGACAAATCCGACCACCCTTACGAGTCTTCCGACTACCGTTACGACTAATCAGAATCGCCTTACGACTAAACCGACACGCTTACGACAACCACCCGACAAATGTCTATTCGTCTGAGTCGGGAGGCTCTTCCGACTGTTTTGAACATGTTCAAAACAGTCTGAAGGGCCTTCCGAACTAACCGACTTTTCAAAAACAAAATTGCTAATTCTCACGAACTCTCCGACCTCTTCCGACTTCCAGCCGACTACCTAAAGTCGGGTGACATTCGTAGATGTGAGACCGGGGCATAAGCCTTCGATTTTTCTTCTGTTTTTTCCTGTCCATTCGTCTCTTTTTGGGCCAAATACAACATTTTCATATTCGTAAGGATATTCGGCACAGTGTAAGACAGGCTTTACAGAACGATACCGAATAATCTTCATTCGACTGTCTATCGTTTACGCCTTTTTTCTTTCGCAGCGGAGCGTGAAATTGTTGTGTTGTTTTCCCCTCCTAGCGCACTTGCATTGTACATGACCTGTACAGTGTACATGTTGATTTGCCTATCTGCACTGCACGGTCCAATTTGCGGGAAACTTGCTAAGTGGATAAGTGAACAGCTCAGATCATGGGTAATTTTAACACCTTCACATTTAAATGCTTATTTTATAGCCATCCATTGAATTGAGAAGAAAACAAAGCATACTAAACTGCTAAGCATGAATCAAACAATAAGAAAATAAAAAGAACCAACAGCATCGTTTTGTATGTGTGGGTAGTAAACACGTTTTATTTACAAAACACGGCGGAAAATGGCGACAAATTTGTTGCACAGCGACAGGTCACTTTCTTCAACCAAGGCCAGTACTTTCATACATGACAAAGGAAAGCAAATATGGCCTGAATAATAAAGTTATAGTGTTCCTTTGCGTGTCTGAGTGATAAACTGTTTTAACCAACTATCTTCTGAAACGTAATTGCACTCAGCAGATTTGTCTTCCGCTCATAACTTTCGTGTCACACGGTCTTTGCGACAAACAGATAGATCGCATTCTCGCAGAAAATCATTGACAACACAGACCAGTCATTTTTAGCATTGCATTTGGGAAGGGCTACTATTATAGTGTGTTTTAAGAAAGAAAAACATTACAGTATCGGCAGAACACGACCAAATGAGTTTTCGTGTCACAGCGTTATGGGCGTGAGATTGTGTTCTCACACTGTAGCAAAATCATTGACAACACAGACAAGTCAGTTTTAGCATAGACATTGGGAAAGGCTACTATTATAGTGTGTTTTAGGAAAGAAAAACATTATAGTATCAGCAGAACACGACCAAATCATGACAAATGAGTTTGCGTTTTGGGCGTTATGGGCGTTTTTTCACACTGCAGATCATATCTCAAAAACTACGGAGTGGATCTTTATGAAATTTGATATGGATATTTTTGACTGGATTTTCTCATAGAAGGTTTTTCCGTTTATTGATAGGACAGTTTGATGACGTCATATTTTACCGTTTGCCAAATGGTCGAGGCAGCACTTTCACAGTTACAGTTTTTCATCAATTTGATCGAATTTCTTATCACACAATCTCAGATCTAGGCCGGATTATGGGATTGCATTTCAGTTTGGTCACTTAAAGTTTTGTCATTGAAATGTTTGTTCGAAATATGTCATTTTTTCACATTTTTAAAAACTAATATTTGAAACAAAAAATTTATATTGGTGTATTCCCTATTGCGTCCTGTATCTAAAACTATATAGTTTTGTTGTTTTGTATTGATAATTATGCTTAAAAATGAAGAAAACCGATAAATAACCACTATCTTTATTTATGAAAAAAGACACTTAATAACAACTTCTATCTATTCCTTACCATTTTCTGATTCCAAATATATATAGTTTCATGGTGTTTGACGTTGAAAATAGGCTAAAACTTAACAAACTCGGATCGTTGAATGGAAATTATACTTTCAAGCTCCGTGCAGCTGACAACATGATAAAAACACGTCATTTCAAGTGTGGAACACGCTCATGACGTCATACTGAAAGGTGATGAATTATGGCTTCACCTTGCGATGTTTCATTTCAAACATGGTAACATTTTTAAAGGGGTTTCTTTCTCAGATTTCTGTTTGCCCTCTGTCTGTCTCTCTATGTCTCCGTCTGTCTGACTGATTCAATTAAATGTGTAATTACTTAGTTTTGCAAAAGTCAAACTAAGTAGGATATACCTAATTGATTCAGGTCTCTAAATTCTTATTGTAAAATTGTGAGTTTTATTCAAAACAAATTTAATTGGTGTTTTAAACTCAATAATGGGGCATGCTGTGATGAGTAGAAGAATGTGTGCTTACGAGCAGAAAAAGCCCATCAAAGTCAAGAATCGTGTTTTTCTTTTTCTATTTTCACCTTGTTGCTTCATACAGACACTAAGCAACAGTGTAGTTCCACTTCCAGTGCAATATCTTGTACTTTAATTTTGACCATCTGTGTAACACTTTATTGACCCATGATCTGAGCTGTTCACATAAGGAACATGTGCCTTGTTTGTGCTGAGAGAGATTCCGCGCAGTGTTACTGGTGATATTCGCACTCTTGTGTTGTTGTTGTTGTTGTTGTTGATGTTGTTGTTTAGTTTGTCTGTTGCTTTGATTGTTAATTTTTGTTTCTAAATGGTCAGAGTTGCGTTTTGCTCCTTTATTCTTCTCGTGTTTGTTCTCGTTCTCAGCCAATTAAGATGATATTTTGGGTTCCTTTCGCTATCGTGTTTGTTTCTTTGTGTGTGTGTGTGTGTGTATGTGTGTGTGTGTGTGTGTGTGTGTGTGTGTGTGTGTGGTTGTGTGTGTGTGTGTGTGTGTGTGTGTGTGTGTGTGTGTGTGTGTGTGTGTGCCTGTCTGTCTGTCTGTGCGCCTGTGTGCTTGTGCCTCTTTTGAATCCGTCCAATCTTCCAAAACCTAAAATACCAAATATCTCTCTCACTCTGCCGTAGTTATCTTTGTCTCCCTCAATCTTTCTGTAACAACTACTTATTCTAAAATCCTCGATGAATAAAGGTCGATCGTCTCTCTGCATCTATCAGTCTGTCTGTCTGTCTGTCTGTCTCTGTCTGAATGTTGTCTGTCTGTCTGTTCCTCTTTATGTTTCTCTCTCTCTCTCTCTCTCTCTCTCTCTCTCTCTCTCTCTCTCTCTCTCTCTCTCTCTGTCTGTCTCTCTGTCTGTCTCTCTCTGTCTCTCTCTATTTTTGTCTGTCTGCCTGTCTGCCTCTCCGTCTCTCTCTCTCTCCTTTTCTGTCTGTCTCTGTCTGTCTCTGTATCTCTCTCTCCTTTTCTGTCTGTCTCTCTGTCTCTGTCTCTGTCTCTGTCTCTCTCTCTCCTTTTCTGTCTGTCTCTGTCTCTCTCTCTCTCTCTGCCCTCGCCGAACCGGTACCCACATGTGGGCAGTGTTTACGCCCTCGGAAGCAAACAGTTTCTTTCAAAAGACCCGTCAGATGTTTTCAAATGTTAAAAAAAGCTGAAAAGAGCGGTTCCAGGAAGTTCTGTTGACTTGCCGTTAAATTCGTTCACCTTGGTGAGTAGACTCTCCATAGGGAATGTATTCACAATCGATTCGAAGGAAACACTCCTGTGCGCAACGAACAGATTTCGCCTTGATTTGAATAGACTTCTTCTTCATCTTCTTTGTTCATGGGCTGAAACTCCCACGTTCACTCATGTTTTTGCACGAGTGGATGTTCACGTGTATGACCGTTTTTACCCCCCCATTCAGACATCATACGCCGATTTCGGGGGAAGCATGCTGGTAATTTTCGTGTTTCACTTAACCCACTGAGCTCTGACATGGATTACAGGATCTGTTCCGTGCGCACTTGGTCTTGTGCTTGCGTGTAGGCTACACACGAAGGGGGATAAGGCACTAGCAGGTCTGCACATACGTTGACCTGGGAGATCGGAAAAAATCTCCACCCTTTAACCCACCAGGCGGCCGCGGACGGGATTTGAACTCATGGCCTTCCGATTAGGAAGGCCATGTCTTATCCACTACGCCACTGCGCCCGTCATTGGAAGAGACGATTTTGGGAAATAACTCCGTCGCGTTTGTATGGGTTCTGGAAGAGAGATCTTTTCTTGCAAACCCGGGTCTACCAAACTTTGGAGGTGAGTGTCGGAAACACACATGTTTTGCAAGAAAAGGTCACTTTCCCACAACAAATACAAACCCGACGACGGAGTTATTTTCGGAATACGTCTATTATTTGATAAGGCCAAAAAAAAAAAAAAAAAAGTCTGTTTACGGTATCCCGACCGACCCTATTTTTTCGCGCGACCCTAGACTTTTTTTTTGGCATTTTGGGAAGAAAAAAAAAAGTCTTTGTTTTTTGGCAATAAAAATATGTTTTTTTGGGAAAAAAATAAATAAAAAATAAAAAAATTATCCCGACCTACCGACCCTATTTTTTGGGCCTATGTTACCGTAAACAGACTTTTTTTTTGGCCTAAGAGGAGGAAGAGGATAAGGGGATAAGAGGATAAGTTGTATGTGGTCCTGTGAAGTTACCCTCATGGACGTTTGGGCTGATTTCTCACTAGGGAAAGCGAGCTGCCATTCAGTACGGCGCTACCCTTTTAACATTTAGTCAAGTTTTGACTAAATGTTTTAACGTAGAGGGGGGAATCGAGACGAGGGTCGTGGTGTATGTGTGTGTGTCTGTGTGTGTGTGTGTGTGTAGAGCGATTCAGAGAAAACTACTGGACCGATCTTCATGAAACTTGACATGAGAGATTCTGAGTATGGTATCTCCAGACGTTTTTTTCTTTTTTTTGATAAATGTCTTTGATGACGTCATATCCGGCTTTTCGTGAAAGTTGAGGCGGCACTGTCACGCTCTCATTGTTCAACCAAATTGGTTGAAATTTTGGTCAAGTAATCTTCGACGAAGCCCGGACTTTGGTATTGCATTTCAGCTTGGAGACTTAAAATTTGATTAATGAGTTTGCTCATTAAAGTTGTCATTAAAATCGATTTTTCGCAAACAGATTTAAAATTGATTTCATCGTATTCTTCATTACATTTTAAATCTAAAAATATATACATATGTCATGTTTACTCTTGTGATCACAATTAACAAAAATAGATTAATTAGTCTTACGATTAAAATTTAAGAAATCGATCCAAAAATGATTTCATCTTATTCTTTATCATTTCCTGATTCCAAAAACATATAGATATGATAGGTTGTATTCAAAACAGGCTCAGAAAGTTAACAAGAATACAGAAAAGCGCGCTTTCCTACTTAGCACAATACGCTACCGCTCTAATCTGGCGTGTCAATATCACTACGTTTTGCACGTGGAAGGTGAGCGATTTCCTTCACGCGGGGATTGACGAAGCTGTACTGTCTTGGTGAAAAAATACAGTGCGTTCAGTTTCATTTCGTGAGTTCGACAGCTTGACTAAATGTAGTAATTTCGCCTTACGCGACTTGTTGTTTTTTCTTTTTCCTGCATGCGTGTGTTCATGTTTCCAAGTCCTAAGACTTTTGCTGTGAACTTGGGTTCTTTATCGTGCGCATGCGTGCACACGGGGTTGTTCGGACACCGAGGAGAGTCTGCACAAAAAATTGACTCTGGTAAATAAATCTCTCGCCGAACTTTAAGGATCAGAGACCTTTACATCCGAAAGTGCGCTGGTCAAAGGTGTAGAAAAGGCGAACACGTTGTGAAGTTCCTGCAAAAGCTGCATTTTTCTTCAGTGTAATTAAATATGCCTGGAAGTTTGGCCGTGAGAGTTTGCGCACACATAAAAAGCAGAATAAGAGCTATCGATGAACGCTTCTTTCAAAGTGTGTATTTTCTCAGCATATAATATTTTTCTTTTTGTTGTTATTTCCCATTTATTTTTGCAGGTTGTATATCAGAATCCAAGTTTGTCCCTGCTAGTTTAGTGTTAACGATGAAAGCTTATTTCGAAGTGTGTGTATTTTCTCAGCACATACTTTTCTAGTCGTGGGTATTTTTCCATTTCCATTTCAGAGTCGGAGTTTCTGTGTTGTTCTTGCGAGGTTTGCTCCAGGTTTTATTTTCAAAGGTATGAATAAGGAAAACATGCAAACATATTTTTTCTTGTGATCCATTGGGAAGAAAGAAGTATATCATTTCCAGAGTAAATAATAACAAGTGCGCTCTGTACCGAGAAACATTCTGTTGTCATAGCATCATGGACGTGTGAAAATACCTGTGAATTCATAACTTAGCTATGTTTTGCCATGAAGAGCAAAGACAATAAAACAAAATTCATATCCTTCCGTACAAGAACATCTTGTGCCTTTATTGTCTTTGGTCTTAAAATATAAGTATTTAATGAATAAAAAACCCAAGAATGGTATGATATTAGAACGTTTAATTAATGACAAAACAAAACGCTATTGTAAAAAGCGTTTTGTTTTGTTTTGTCATAAGTTACACGTCCCAATAACATGTTATGTTATGTTATATGAAGTCTTATATCGCGCGCGTATCTCCAGACTCGGACTCAAGGCGCAGGGATCTATTTATGCCGTGTGAGATGGGATTTTTTACACAATACATCACGCATTCACATCGACCAGCAGATCGCAGCCATTTCGGCGCATATCCTACTTTTCACGGCCTATTATTCCAAGTCACACGGGTATTTTGGTGGACATTTTTTTTTATCTATGCCTATACACTTTTGCCAGGAAAGACCCTTTTGTCAATCGTGGGATCTTTAACGTGCACACCCCAATGTAGTGTACACGAAGGGACCTCGGTTTTTCGTCTCATCCGAAAGACTAGCACTTGAACCCACCACCTAGGTTAGGAAAGGGGGGAGAAAATTGCTAACGCCCTGACCCAGGGTCGAACTCGCAACCTCTCGCTTCCGAGCGCAAGTGCGTTACCACTCGGCCACCCAGTCCTATGTTTGTTTTTTTCCACGAATTTTGGAACGTTAGCAGTCTATTTGTTTTTAGATTGATGAATCAAGTGACTGAAAGGCCCAAGAGCTTTTCTACATCTAGTTTGAGACGGGCAAAAGGTCACTCGATAAAGAAATCAAATCCTTCATATTTTTAAGGCCACAAACATTTTCGTGCATACAATTTGGTTAACATTCTCAGATCTGGTCACCCTTTCACATGTTTAAAGCATCCCTTTGCTTGGACACATTCCAAAAAGCAACAGCTTACAGACAAATACAGAGATTGTTGTAATGAATTATTTTCTACACAACCAGTCATCGCAGTTTGCAAAATTATTTCATGAAACATTCTCACGCTGCATATGAAGCATCTAGGACGTTGATTTTTGGTATGTGTCCAGGCGGAGCGATGGTCTTATCCCATGTCAAAGGCTGGCCAGATCTGAGACGATGAGCTGAATTAGTTTGTTTGTTTGTTTGCTTAACGCCCAGCCGACCACGAAGGGCCATATCAGGGTGGTGCTGCTTTCACATATAACGTGCGCCACACACAAGACAGAAGTCGCAGCACAGGCTTCATGTCTCACCCAGTCACATTATTCTGACACCGGACCAACCAGTCCTAGCACTAACCCCATAATGCCAGACGCCAGGCGGAGCAGCCACTAGATTGCCAATTTTAAAGTCTTAGGTATGACACGGCCGGGGTTCGAACCCACGACCTCCCGATCACGGGGCGGACGCCTTACCACGGTTCCGAATTAGTTGCACGGAAAGGCTGGTGCCTTTATGACTAGGAAGGATGGCATGATGTATTATGCAACCCTCTTGTTTGTTTTGTTCTTCTGTGTGCGTAGTACGTACAACACGCCATCTTCATCATTTTGCTCCAAACCTCACTCTCAACTTATCGCATAAAAGACCGTTGGGTCGACATATTTGTGACTGTAACGTAATTTTGTCAATAACAACGTTCAAACAACTTACCTTTCTTGTTTTTATATTTAGTCAAGTTTTGACTAAATATTTTAACATCGAGGGGGAATCGAAACGAGGGTCGTGGTGTATGTGCGTATGTGTGTGCGTGCGTGTGTGTGTGTGTGTGTGTAGAGCGATTCAGACTAAACTACTGGACCGATCTTTATGAAATTTGACATGAGAGTTCCTGGGTATGAAATCCCCGAACGTTTTTTTCATTTTTTTGATAAATGTCTTTGATGACGTCATATCCGGCTTTTCGTGAAAGTTGAGGCGGCACTGTCACGCCCTCATTTTTCAACCAAATTGGTTGAAATTTTGGTCAAGTACTCTTCAACGAAGCCCGGGGTTCGGTATTGCATTTCAGCTTGGTGGCTTAAAAATTAATTAATGACTTTGGTCATTAAAAATCTGAAAATTGTAAAAAAAAATAAAAATTTATAAAACGATCCAAATTTACGTTTATCTTATTCTCCATCATTTGCTGATTCCAAAAACATATAAATATGTTATATTCGGATTAAAAACAAGCTCTGAAAATTAAATATATAAAAATTATTATCAAATTTTTTTTTTCGAAATCAATTTAAAAACACTTTCATCTTATTCCTTGTCGGTTCCTGATTCCAAAAATATATAGATATGATATGTTTGGATTAAAAACACGCTCAGAAAGTTAAAACAAAGAGAGGTACAGAAAAGCGTGCTAACCTTCTCAGCGCAACGAATACCCCGCTCTTCTTGTCAATTCCACGTGCACTGCCTTTGCCACGGGCGGTGGAGTGACGATGCTACGAGTATACGGTCTTGCTGCGTTGCGTTGCGTTCAGTTTCATTCTGTGAGTTCGACAGCTACTTGACTAAATATTGTATTTTCGCCTTACGCGACTTGTTTTTTAATTCTGGGTGTTGGAACGTTGGCAGTCTCTTTGTTTTGGGATTTAGGAAGGAGTGGGTTATTCACTCTGCGTTGAAAGCAGCTGGAACGTTGAGTTTATCTCCCTTCCTTCGTGTGGCGTCAATCCATATTCACGTTACTATTTTTAGTCCACAACGCTCAATCCATATTCCCGTTACTATTTTTAGAAGGTCACTGTCAACAACTCTTCCTTATCTTCTCCAGTGTTTTGCGCGTTTATCTCCCTTCCTTCGTGCGCCGGCAAAGCCGGCGTACACCCGGCAAAGCCGGGTCCCCGTGCAGCCGGGTATTCGGCTCTACTTCTTCCCGGCGAAGCCGGTACCCGGCGAAGCGGGTAATCATCTAGTATGTATATATTTTTAGATTCAGAATGTGATGAAGAATACGATGCAATCAATTTTAAATCTGTTTGCGAAAAATCTATTTTAATGACAACTTTAATGAGCAAAGTCATTAATTAAATTTTAAGCCTCCAAGCTGAAATGCAATACCAAAGTCCGGGCTTCGTCGAAGATTACTTGACCAAAATTTCAACCAATTTGGTTGAAAAATGAGAGCGTGACAGTGCCGCCTCAACTTTCACGAAAAGCCGGATATGACGTCATCAAAGACATTTATAAAAAAAAAAAGAAAAAAACGTCTGGAGGTACCATTCTCAGGATCTCTCATGTCAAGTTTCATGAAGATCGATCCAGTAGTTTACTCTGAATCGCTCGATCTACACACACACACAGACACACACACATACACCACGACCCTCGTCTCGATTCCCCCCTCTACGTTAAAACATTTAGTCAAAACTTGACTAAATGTAAAAAGCCTGGCCAGATCTGAGACGGTGAGACGCATTGCTTGTAAAACACGAGAACAACCGTGACTGTAACATTTTTGATATATATATGTTACAGTCAAAACGGGAAATCAGTCATTACGGGTAATGACTAAAAGTTTTAGTCATTTCCGGAAATGACTGATTTGATCAGTCATTACCGGAATTGCCTAAAATCTTTAGGCATTACCCGTAAATGACTAAACTTTATGAATATTTTTTACCCTTATTGCCTGACTGCTAGTCTCTCTCTCAGTCATTACCGGAATTGCCTAAAATCTTTAGGCATTACCCGTAAATGACTAAACTTTGTGAATATTTTTTACCCTTATTGCCTGACTGCTAGTCAAGAAAATGCGGAATGTGAATACTAGCTCACTCGGCTTTCTGTCGATTACCAATGCAATACACATTATGTGAACTCTTGTTAACTCTAGAATTTTTTCCACAATTATGATTCACGATCACACTCGCTGAAGCACAGAAAGAGTTTGTAGATCAACACAGCCAGTATGGAATTGGAAAAGAAGTTTACAGAGGAATTGTACAAAAGGTATCAACAAACCCAAAGGTGCTTGTTACCGAAAGAGAAATATTTCGGAATCATTGATGAATTAAAGCAACTGCAACCCCAAGCAAAGAAGACAAGCAGGCAATACAAACTTCTGGCTCGGTGAGTAATTAAATCTGTCTCTGTCTCTCTCTCTCAGTCTCTCTCTCTCCCTCTGTCTCTCTCTCTGTCTTTTTTTGTTGTTGTTGTTGTGATTTTTGATATGTTTGTAAAGAAGACAAGCAGGCAATACAAACTTCTGGCTAGATGAGTAATTAACTAGACTCTCTCTCTCTCTCTCTCTCTCTCTCTCTCTCTCTCTCTCTCTCTCTCTCTCTCTCTCTCTCTCTCTCTCTCTCTCTCTCTCTCTCTCTCTCTCTCTCTCTCTCTCTCTCTCTCTCTCTCTCTTTCTCGTGATATTAAATGAATCATATGCTGTATTCCAGATATGAAGTTTTGCAGTGTGGCCACATGGAGAAGCTGATCAAGAAACGTACGACACCTGAAGACTCTCCAATCTACTTTGTGACTATTGAAGACACCTTCGACATTATTAAAACTGCACACATAGCAACTGGTCATGGTGGTCGTGACCGCATGCTGAAAGAGCTTTAAAAAAAAGTTTGCTAATGTTTTGAGAGAAAGCGTTGAACTGTTCAAGTCTTTTTGTAAGGTTTGCCAGGAGAAAACAAAACGGAAGAGAACCAAAGGAGTGGTTGTTCGACCCATTCTGTCCCATGAATTCGCGTCCGGGGGTCAAGTGGATCTCATCGACTTTCAGTCAATGCAGAATGGACAATACAGGTGGATCATGGTATATCAGGACCATCTTACCAAATTTGTCGTGCTTCGACCACTCAGTTCCAAACGAGCAAGTGAAGTTGCGCTACAGCTTGTTGACATTTTTACTTTGATTGGAGCCCCCGTTATTCTACAGTCAGATAATGGATCTGAGTTCACCGCTTTCATCATAAGGGAACTGCGGGAAATCTGGCCGGAACTCAAAATCGTCCACGGAAAGCCACGGCATCCCCAGAGCCAGGGTTCAGTCGAGAGAGCGAACTCCGACATTAAAGATATGCTAATTGCATGGATGACGGACAATAAAACAACGGGTTGGTCATTGGGACTCAGATTTGTGCAGTTTGCTAAAAACAGATCCCACAGCGCAGGCATCGGGCGATCTCCCTACCTGGCAATGTTTGGAGTGGAACCAAGAGTGGGCCTCAGTTCCACATCTCTGCCTGTGGATTTGATTGATCGGTTGCAGACAGAAGATGATCTCCAGGCTATTGCATGTTCCACTGCATCGCCACAAGCCGAACTGGGGCCAGATGCCTCTGTCATTTTGAATGAAACGGTAGATGGCGGAACAGAGGACACCACTGAAGATTTTCCAAATAACTCAGCAGCTGCTGTGGTTTTGAACGAATTGGCGGCAGGTGGATCAGTTGATCTCATGGAAGATCTTCCAAATGAACCTGTAGGGCCGGATGTTTCTGGACTTTTCAACAAAGTGAGTGCAGGTGAATCCTATGACATCACAGATATTCACACTCCGTCTCCATCAATCAACACAGTCGAGGATGTCATCACAGTACCGACAGACTGTGACGCACAAGAAGTTATCGGTGTTCTGTTCCCACCTGGCAATTGTGCATCTGGGGTTTCAACCACAACAGTTGACGTACACGTACAATCTTTCTCGGCCATGGCTGAAAACCAAAGAGCACTCCTTCTCTTGGAAAAGCGACAGCAAGAAATTATGTCTCAGCGTCAAGCCAGTCGAGAGTGCCAAGAAAAGCAGGCAGAACGGATGGTAAAGAGGAGCAGGGTGGAACTTTGTCCTGCAGAAAAGGGTGACAATGTTGCCGTGCCGATTCCACTCGTTGACAGAGGCCGAGGGGACCCCAGAAACATTTTGGCAGTTGTCTTGGATAGGCGAGATAACAACACGTACACTCTTGCAACAAAACATGGGATTCTAAAAGGTTCGTATGAAAGGAGTGGGTTTGAACTATGTCCACAAAAACTCCTGGATACGGCAGACCTTAACTGTGACACAATCCTGAGCCTGCGAGAAACAGTTATTCGCGGATCACAGAGTGGTGGGCAGGGTTATATCAAGTGCAACTGTGCAGGAACAAAAAAGTGTCGCACTAACAGGTGCAAGTGCTACAAATCAAAGATAAAATGCAACAGTCGCTGCCACCAAAGCCTGAACTGCCACAACAAATGAAATGTGTGTGTGTGTGTGTGTGTGTGTGTGTGTGCGTGTGTGTGTGTGTGTGTGTGTGTGTGTGTGTGTGTGTGTGTGTGTGTGTGTGTGTGTCATTTACTTCAATTTTCCATTGATTTATTCTATTTTACTCCAGATTTCTGTTCAATTTATCGAATGTGTATTTGTCATTACAGCGTCAAAGTGTGTGTTCAAGACGGTTTAGTTGCAAGGGGTATTGACAGGGGGAGGGAGAGAGAAAGAGAGAGAGAGAGAGACAGAGACAAAGAGAGAGACAGAGAGAGAGACAGACAGACAGGCAGAGAGAGAGAGACAAAGAGAGAGAGAGAGGCACAGACAGAGAGAGACACAGACAAAGACAGAGAGATTAAATTTCTGTTCATTTTATCTTTTCTTTATTCCAAATTTCTGTTCATTTTATCTAATGTGTATTTGAAATAAAAGATTGACAAATGTTTAACATCAGAGTTGCGAATAGATTGAGAGATTATGCGGTTCGGGGTTTGAGCGCTTTATGGCGAAGGGAGTGCGTTCTATATAGCATTTCTATTGGCCGATCTGAGAAGTACACGCATTTAGTGCGCGTTTTATAGCAATTGGCTTTCGCACACACGGGTGCAACCTTCGTGTCTACCACTCTGTGTGTTTTATAGCCTTTACAACCAAATAAATTTAATGTGTTTTTGCTTGATTTTTGAATTATTACTAAGTTTAATATTGACTTATGTTAAATATTGTATGGAAACACAATATCATGCATAATTGGATAAAAATTAGATGATTGTGGGGGAGCAAACTATGAAGACTCACAATTTTTTGTAATAATGGGATTCATCTCAGAACATTTAGTTCATGTTCAGTCGTTACTGGTAATGTCTAGAGCATATTTTTAGTCATTTACGGGTAATGACTAAAGATTTTAGGCATTTCCAGTAATGACTGATCAAAACCGTCATTTCCGGAAATGACTAAAACTTTTAGTCATTACCCGTAATGACTGATTTCCCGTTTTGACTGTAACATATATATGACCCTCCAACACGGAATGAGTCGCATGTCACCTTTTCATGATTTTCATATTTTTACATTTTCTTAAAGAGTTTTTTATTCTCTATCCAGTGGTGAAAACCGTTTTAGAAAAGAGTGAACACTTTTTGAGTTATAAGCCTGTGACTATGGTGACCCTCACACTGTTACTAGACACACCCCCGCACTTATATTATGCCTAGCGCAGAACCGCGTGAGGTGACATGCGACTCATTTCGTGGTGGAGGGTCACATATTCTATATTCCTAATCCTTCCTTTGTTTCTTATAATTATCTTGTCATTAGTCCTCTGTAATATGTGGTTTGCACTCTTGCCTTCACCCGTCCATAAATACTTAATTACCCCCCATGTCCATTCTATTTGAAAAGAAATATTAATAATTGCTCTGCAAAATATGTGATGGCTTCTACAACAACAAAAACCCTTCACTAAATGTAAAAATTGGGGTATTTGGCGCAAACCAATCATTCAAATTCTTCGGTGAGCCCAGTATGGATGAGTTTGAATTAGGATTGTTAATTTTCCACTTGCTGCGCTTGAAGTATAAATAAACATTTCCTGATTGAGAGCAGAGGCAATATTGAGAAATGCCTCAAATTGGGAAAAGGAAATCGGTCAAAGTGATGGGTGTTTTTTTTGTTACGTCTCCCCTTTAGATTTTCTGTTTGCTTGTGGGGTTTCTCTCTTCTTTGTGTGTTGGTTTGCTTTTGCTGTGGCTGATACATTTCAAAACATTTCATTGCTCTTCTGTGTCCCCCGTCAACCCCTCCCCCCCCCCCAGTCTCCCTCAGACCCACTCACAATCCCTCGAGACAAGAAATACATGTGACTTGCGACTGGGTTGAGAACCCACCACGTTGAAAACTTGGTGTTCCTTCTTCTAAGT
>NC_090248.1:40272491-40279991 GCF_037325665.1 Littorina saxatilis
GACCGGCTCCTAATATGGACCACCTCCTGTTCTGACAAACTAACGGCGCTAGAGCGCTAAAAACAATTGCATTCGCTGTATTCACCCTTTCTGGATAACTTGAACATGTCAAAACAGTTGCAGAAACACAAACCTCAAAACCGTTAGGCTTTTTCTCTTTTTTTCACTTTTGGCAGCGTTCACTCTAAATTTGCCGCCTAAAACGGACTCGTTTCTGTCCACAGCCAAAGCTTTTATCACACAAAAATTGCTATATATGACAGCTAAGACCGTATTTGTTACATTTGAGCAGTTTTGACGCCGAGTTTCTACTGCAAACAAAAAATGATAGCAACATTTCAAAGTATGTGTGAGTCCCCTAATATGGACCACCTTCAACAAATCGAAGAAATTAAAAGCTAAAGGCTGTTTTCATTAATTCATTAAGAAGCTTGCTCAAAATAACCTAGAACTAGCCCTCGAGATTTCAAAAAAATATAACAAACAGTTTTCTTTTCGTGGAAGTTGATAATTTCACTTATTTTCACTCTGATTTTGATAAGCTTCTTTAGTTTCCTGGTGTGCTCCAAATAATTCTCTCATCAACCCGAAACATAAATCTAAAGCATCTTTTAATTAGTCTGACTTGCACACTAAGTTGTAGCATGTAATTTTGAACTATAGGGGGCTTTTTACAGTGATTCGTAAAGGCCGCTTCGGCGCCTAATATGGACCATTTGTGAATTTTTTCTGTATTTAAGTTTTGCTGAATGTCTATCAAAGCTATTTTACTCTAATTAGGCCCAACGGTTAACCAAAGAGAGAAGGACTACCAAACACAACATGAAACTTCTTCGCAAGAAAACAAGCCAGTTATCAGCATGAAACAAAAAGTGGTCCATATTAGGAGCCCTTCCCCTACTGTACATCACTGAGATAAGATCATACACTAATGGTCATGTAGATATTTCGGGATTATTTGAAACTTTTATGACTTGGGAAAGATGGAAAAGGAGGAATAAACAATTCAGAAATGCTGTTGAAGCTAAAACAAACTATAACAAGTCGCGTAAGGCGAAATTACAACATTTAGTCAAGCTGTCGAACTAACAGAATGAAACTGAACTCAATGCATTTTTACAGCAAGAGCGTATACTCGTAGCATCGTCAGTCCACCGCTTGATGCACAGGCAGTGAAATTGACAAGAAGAGCGGGGTAGTAGTTGCGCTGAGAAGGATAGCACGCTGTTCTTTATCTCTATTCTTTTTAACTTTCTGAGCGTGTTTTTAATTCAAACATATCACATCTATATGTTTTTGGAATCAGGAACCCACAAGAAATACGATGAAATTGTTTTTAAATCGATTTCGGAAATTTAATTTTAATAATAATTTTTATATTTTTAATTTTCAGAGCTTGTTTTTAATCCGAATATAACATATTTATATGTTTTTGGAATCAGAAAATGATGAAGAATAAGATAAACGTAAAGTTAGATCGTTTTAGAAAACAATTTTTTTTTTACAATTTTCAGATTTTTAATGACCAAAGTCATTAATTAATTTTTAAGCCACCAAGCTGAAATGCAATACCGAAGTCCGGCCTTCGTCGAAGATAGCTGGGCCAAAATTTCAATCAATTTGATTGAAAAATGAGGGTGTGACAGTGCCACCTTAACTTTTACAAAAAGCCGGATATGACGTCATCAAAGGTATTTATCGAAAAAAAGAAAAAAACGTCCGGGGATATCATTCCCAGGAACTCTCATGTCAAATTTCATAAAGATCGGTCCAGTAGTTTGGTCTGAATCGCTCTACACACACACACAGACAGACAGACAGACACACACACACACACACACATACACCACAACCCTCGTCTCGATTCCCCCCTCTACGTTAAAACATTTAGTCAAAACTTGACTAAATGTAAAAAGACTGGGAAGCCCGGCGCAACTACGTCGTTGCACGCTACCCCCCAAAGATAACATCCCGAATTTCCATGGTAACTCATTTATTTCCAGCATCATAATCTGTAATTTTCTCGTGTCACTGTCCCTCTCAAACAAAAAAAAAAAACTTGCTTAGTTTACGAGGCTGCAGACAGCAAAACGGACATTAGACGGAGAGTCTCAAATCCATCACTTTGCTCAATGTCCAAGATCTAGATGTGGCACCTTTCAGCACGTGTACGGGAACGTGTACGGGTAACGTCATCAAATCTAGTTTTTACGTCACGCGTTTGCCAAGATCTGCAGTCTTGGTGGGAGCAAAACAACGTATGATTTGGAACATCCGAGAAAAAAGTGAGTC
Organism: Littorina saxatilis; assembly: GCF_037325665.1. Lineage (NCBI taxonomy): Eukaryota > Metazoa > Mollusca > Gastropoda > Littorinimorpha > Littorinidae > Littorina > Littorina saxatilis. Next base: position 40,274,784 of record NC_090248.1, read on the forward strand.
ACGGGTGACGCAATATCTACACGTAGGCGTACAGATCTTTGCTACACGTCCGTGCATCGAGAACACTGTAAGGGGCTCCGCTCACCTATATAACTTCAGCAGGACCGACGACGCACTGCAGATTATACCAGCCCGCTACACGTTGCGTGAAAGGAAAACAGGTCAAGTTCTCGTCATAATCCCCAACGCAGCAAAAATGATATGCAGTGCGTCGTCTGTGCCGCTGACTCTGCGCAGGTATATTCTGCCCATAATATTGCTGGGATGGCTGCTTGCGTTGGAAACCTTAGCTGTGTCCAGATGTGCCTGTTTCTATTTCCGGTGTGTATCCGCGTTTCGCTCAAGTGTGTGGAAAAAGTACGGTTCATCTGATAAGAATACAATAGCGACATCATCGAAAGCTTTGATCTGCGCTGATTTCTGTTTGCGAATGGCGTCATTCGTTAAAACGAGCTGTGTTTCGAAGTCCAGATGTGTTTGTTTGTGTGTCAGATGTACTCAAGCGTTCTGCTCAAGTTAACGGAAAGAGTATGGTTCATCTGATAAAAATACATGTGCAACACCATCGTAAGCTTTGAGCTGACTAGTTTAAGTTTGCCAATTTCTCTGGTCCAATCTGCCAGTTTTTGCGTGTGTGGTAGCTGCAATTAGGCCAAGCTGTGTTTCTAAGTCCAGATGTGTGTGCATGTTTGTGTATCGGGTATGTTCCCACGTTTTGTTCAAGCATTCGGAATGAACATGGGTCAGAATGTTCATACTACACCATCGATCGGAAGCTTTGAACTTCTCGAGGTTTCGGTTTGTGAATGACTCTCATCCACGCTCAAACTTTTTTCTGAATTTCTGGAATTTCCTCCGCGATTCAAAGGTTTGAAGCTGTTATGGTTTTCTTCCTTCGTAAGGCCCGGTGCTCACATATGCAACTTCAGCAGGACAGACGACGCACTGCATCTTAAGGGCAGAATATACCTGCGCAGTTTCAGCGGCACAGACGACGCACTGCCTATTATTTATGCTGCGATAGGGATTATGACGAGTACTTGGCCTGTTTTCCTTTCATGCAACGTGTATAGCGTTGGTGGTAAGACGGGTGCAGTGGCGTGGTGGTAAGACGTCGGCCTCCTAATCGGAAGGTCGTGTGTTCGAATCCCGGTCGCTGCCGCCTGGTGGGTTAAAAGTGGAGATTTTTCCGATCTCCCAGGTCAACTTTTGAGCTGACCTGCTGGTGACTTAACCCCCTTCGTGTGTACACGCAAGCACAAGACCAAGTGCGCACGGAAAAGATCCTGTAATCCATGTCAGAGTTCGGTGGGTTATAGAAACACGAAAATACCCAGCATGAGAGATGTTCAACGTGCGGGCTACTTCACCTGCCTTGACCTCTCACCAATTCATTGTAAAGCGCTTAGAGAACGTCAAGCGCTCTATAAATCTCCCATATTATTATTATTATTATTAGCGGGCTGGGATAATCTGCAGCGCGTCGTCGGTCCTGCTCAGATCGAGGCGGTGATATGATTTCAGCTTTCTCGACATTGGCACTGATAAATCTGGATATCGCAGTCAAATCTAACGATAACTAATATGGTCATGGGATTTCTACATTAAAGTGCGTATGCATGCAATGATATATCTGGGGCATTCGTAACGTTCGTATAAAAAGTCATGCGTCAACTGTTTGCCGTATGCGTTGCCTTCAAAATACCAATGTTGTTAAAATTGAATGAATGAATCAACCAATCAATCAAACAATCAAATTACCCCCCCCCCCCCCCCGAAAGTTGCTGTTATTTTTTCACAGTTAGTTCTCATCTTCAAAGATTATTTGATAATTTAGCTTTGTTTTGATTTTTTGTTTGCTTGTCTGTTTCTTTTCTCGTGGTTATTGTTTGTTTATTCATCTGTTGGTTTTCTTTGAATCCTTCAGTCTTTCTTTCGCAGTATGCGTGTAAGCTTTGTGTGCTTTTCATTCAGTTCTTTATCTTTAGCTGTTCAAGATCCGCTTCCCCTCATCATCTCTTCTCCTCGCGTTTTCCTCCGCCAACACCCCCACCTAAACCCAACCCACCAATTAAACCACCCTCCCCAACAAGTCCCCTTCAAACCCCTCGGACAGTGGAATCATTCAAGATGTATATGAATATAACACCCTGCGGTTCCCGTCGATCTGGACCTGGCGGGAGACTTGTTAGGCCCCCTAGTCCACAGAAACCAGTCTCCTCTTTGATTCACTGCAGTCACGTTCACGTCTGCACCCAGCTTGGTTTTTAAAAAATCGCCCTAAAACTCAGATATGGTAGCCTTTTGACCACGTATTCTAGACATTATTTTTCTGTTTAGATGAAATTGCTTGGTGCATGTGTATTTATCATTGATCCAAGAACGCGTATTAGTTAGTAGAGTGGGTAGGACAATTATCCTTGAACCTTCACAGCAACATGGTGACCATCTCAATCAATCAATCAATATGAGGCTTATATCGCGCGTATTCCGTGGGTACAGTCCTAAGCGCAGGGATTTATTTTTTTATTTTTATTTTATTTTATGCAATTTATATCGCGCACATATTCAAGGCGCAGGGATTTATTTATGCCGTGTTAGATGGAATTTTTTTTACACAATACATCACGCATTCACATCGGCCAGCAGATCGCAGCCATTTCGGCGCATATCCTACTTTTCACGGCCTATTATTCCAAGTCACACGGGTATTTTGGTGGACATTTTTATCTATGCCTATACAATTTTGCCAGGAAAGACCCTTTTGTCAATCGTGGGATCATTAACGTGCACACCCCAATGTAGTGTACACGAAGGGACCTCGGTTTTTCGTCTCATCCGAAAGACTAGCACTTGAACCCACCACCTAGGTTAGGAAAGGGGGGAGAAAATTGCTAACGCCCTGACCCAGGGTCGAACTCGCAACCTCTCGCTTCCGAGCACAAGTGCGTTACCACTCGGCCACCCAGTCCTGGTGGCCATCTGCTTCGTTGTGATCCGCAGGGTTGTTGAATATAGCATAACTATACGTCAGAAGTATACGTCAAAACAACAACAACAACAACAACAACAACAACAACAACAACAACAACAACAACAACATAACTCATTTTCATGTTTGTCGTTGTATAAACTTATAAAACTGCAATCCGAAACAGCAGGCAGAGTGCCCATTCACAAACCGTTAGTTCATAAGCATTTGTGGGTGGTGGGTAGAAGACTGATGTTTTCGTCATTTCGTTCCTTCTTTCCTTTCTTTTTCTTCTCATTTCTTCTTTGAAAAGATGGAAAGATAGTAGTAGGAGAAAACTAACTACAACGCATAAAAAGCAAGCTTGCATCGGCATCGGAATCAGGACGCCTGTACCCTTTTGATTTACTTTCGCTGTCTATTTCAGGAGCCGCCATTGACAACGACGTCCGTCGGTTTGTTAGCAAAGTTCAAAGAAATCACAAGTAATGAATCAAGCTGGACGTTTGCAGCTGCTAATTGCACACGTCTTGTGAACTATATCATCCAGGAAAAGTACACCATGGTAAAAAGATTACAGCGCACGTGAGAGAATAGGATGTAACAATGTATGGTTCTGACGCATTAGGTCAGTGACGTAAATCTTGCGCGAGATTTGGTCAGCCGAATGTGTAGGTCAGTACACGGGGACAGAGTGGTGGGGGTTGGAAGACGGTAAAATGTGTGTGTGTGTGTGTGTGTGTGTGTGTGTGTGTGTGTGTGTGTGTGTGTGTGTGCGTGCGTGTGCTCGTGCATGTTTGCTTGCGTGCGTGCAAGCATGCGTGCGGGTGTGTTGGTGAGTGCGCGCGCGCGCGCGTGTGTGTGTGTGTGTGTGTGTGTGTGTGTGTGTGTGTGTGTGTGTGTGTGTGTGTGTGTGGTCAGTGCGCGTGAGATCGTTCACATTATCATGCGTATCCGTCTCTGGCATTCGTTTTTTGCAGGCACATCCGTTACTAAGCCAAAACACTTGTAAATCTTCCTTTTGTAAATAATCACTCTTTTCATAAACTAACCCTCATGGCTTTTGTTGTTGCTTGTTTGTTATAACTATGTTTGCCATTATTCCAAAATGTGCGGGTTTTATGTTTATTTCGCACGCTAACAGGTCAGTCACCTGTAGCCATAAGGCACGTGATGTTCGTCCAACCCATTTCGTGTCCTCCTGAGCTTTGCTTCCTCCTATTTATCGATCCAATTCATGCCTGCAATATTTCTTGGGGGAAGAATTGCCCCGAAATAAGATACGGCAGTCTTCATGGATGTGTTTGTCATCACGTAGCAATTCTGTCAACTGTGGCATGAAAGGTTGAAATAATCTTGAAAGAAAGGGTGATTGGTTTTGGGTTTTGGGAGAGGATGGTGTTGTTCGTGGTGGTGGTGCATCGGTTTGGACATTTGATCTAAACTGACTTGGTGATTATGATGGTGATGTTGTTGTTGTTGTAGTTGTTGTTGTTGTTGTTGTTGTTGTTGAGGTCGTATATTCCTAGTTTCCCACTGCGTACATTTAGCATTAGGGGAAGGGCCCCTAATATGGACCACTTTTTGTTTATTGCTGATAACTAGCTTGTTTTCTTGCGAAGAAGTTTCATTTTGTGGTTGGTAGTCCTTCTCTCTTAGTTTAACAGTTAGGCCTAATTAGAGTGAAATAGCTTTGATAGACCTTCAGCAAAAATTGAATACAGAAAAAATCACAAGTGGTCCATATTAGGAGCCTGGGCGCCCAATATGGACCAGTGAAGCGGTGAAGCGGCCTTCACGAATCACTATAAAAAGCCCCCTATACTTCAAAATAGCATGATACAACTTAGTGTGCAAGTCAGACTTATTCAAATATGCTTTAGATTTAGCTGTTTCGGGTCCGGTTGATGAGAGCATTATTTGAAGCACACCAGGAAACTGAAGAAGCTTATCAAAATCAGAGTGAAAATAAGTGAAATTATCAACTTCCACCAAAAAAAGACTAATTGTTATATTTTTTTGAAATCTCGATGGCTAGTTATAGGTTATTTTCAGCAAGCTTCTTAATGAATTAATTAAAATTGCCTTTAGTTTTTATTTTCTTCGATTTGTTGAAGGTGGTCCATATTAGGGGACTCACACATACTTTGAGGTTTTGCTATTATTTTTTGTTTGCAGTGGAAACTCGGGGTACTCACTGTTAAAATGTAACAAATACTGTCTTAGCTGTCATATAT